>NC_087087.1:33653135-33732355 GCF_036172545.1 Culicoides brevitarsis | reverse complement strand
AAATGAAGAGCAAAACTGTGTCAAAAACTTAATCATTTTACAACTCAAAACTGCTAAAAAATTGAAACTGAAACAAAATTTTTTCTTTGACACAGTTTTGATTTGAAAACTAAATCAAGAGCAAAACTGTGTCAAAAACTATGTCAAAAACTGTGTCAAAGCAATTTTTGTCAAATCTTGCTCCAAATGGATAAAAATTTGTCAGAGGGCTCTAATTTATCATTTTTAATCATTTTATAACTCAAAACTGCCAAAAAATTGAAACTGAAAAAAAATTTTTTTTTTTGACACAGTTTTGATTTGAAAACTAAATCAAGAGCAAAACTGTGTCAAAAACTATGTCAAAAACTGTGTCAAAGCAATTTTTGTCAAATCTTGCTCCAAATGGATAAAAATTTGTCAGAGGGCTCTAATTTATCATTTTTAATCATTTTATAACTCAAAACTGCCAAAAAATTGAAACTGAAAAAAATTTTTTTTTGACACAGTTTTGATTTGAAAACTAAATGAAGAGCAAAACTGTGTCAAAAACTATGTCAAAAACTGTGTCAAAGCAATTTTTGTCAAATCTTGCTCCAAATGGATAAAAATTTGTCAGAGGGCTCTAATTTATCATTTTTAATCATTTTATAACTCAAAACTGCTAAAAAATTGAAACTGAAAAAAAATTTTTTCTTTGACACAGTTTTGATTTGAAAACTAAATCAAGAGCAAAACTGTGTCAAAAACTATGTCAAAAACTGTGTCAAAGCAATTTTTGTCAAATCTTGCTCCAAATGGATAAAAATTTGTCAGAGGGCTCTAATTTATCATTTTTAATCATTTTACAACTCAAAACTGCTAAAAAATTGAAACTGAAACAAAATTTTTTCTTTGACACAGTTTTGATTTGAAAACTAAATCAAGAGCAAAACTGTGTCAAAAACTATGTCAAAAACTGTGTCAAAGCAATTTTTGTCAAATCTTGCTCCAAATGGATAAAAATTTGTCAGAGGGCTCTAATTTATCATTTTTAATCATTTTACAACTCAAAACTGCTAAAAAATTGAAACTGAAACAAAATTTTTTCTTTGACACAGTTTTGATTTGAAAACTAAATCAAGAGCAAAACTGTGTCAAAAACTATGTCAAAAACTGTGTCAAAGCAATTTTTGTCAAATCTTGCTCCAAATGGATAAAAATTTGTCAGAGGGCTCTAATTTATCATTTTTAATCATTTTATAACTCAAAACTGCCAAAAAATTGAAACTGAAAAAAATTTTTTTTTGACACAGTTTTGATTTGAAAACTAAATGAAGAGCAAAACTGTGTCAAAAACTATGTCAAAAACTGTGTCAAAGCAATTTTTGTCAAATCTTGCTCCAAATGGATAAAAATTTGTCAGAGGGCTCTAATTTATCATTTTTAATCATTTTATAACTCAAAACTGCCAAAAAATTGAAACTGAAAAAAATTTTTTTTTTTGACACAGTTTTGATTTGAAAACTAAATCAAGAGCAAAACTGTGTCAAAAACTGTGTCAAAGCAATTTTTGTCAAATTTTGCTCCAAATGGATAAAAATTTATCAGAGAGGCTCTAATTTATCATTTTTAATCATTTTATAACTCAAAACTGCCAAAAAATTGAAACTGAAAAAAAATTTTTTTTTTGACACAGTTTTGATTTGAAAACTAAATCAAGAGCAAAACTGTGTCAAAAACTGTGTCAAAGCAATTTTAATTTTCTTAAATGAATTTCTTGAATTTTTGAAAATAAAACAACAAAAATTTTCATTTAACTTTTTTTTTATTATCATTTTTTTTTTTAAATTTCTATTTTAAATGCTCATTGCGTTCTCCTTCCTAAATTAATTTCAATGATAACATTCTGGAAATAGGATTTTTTTTTCATCAAATTTATCTAACACTTAATTTTTTCTACTTAATAGTTCAAGGTAATGGACCACGAATCAACCATATTCACGCCGGGCTTCCGAATGATGTGCGTATTTCCGAGACGATAAATTTCCAATGTTTCAGCGGATCCGTCGTTCACTCGTAATGTTGCGGATTTGGGAGTTTTTGTCAATCCAGCGAGAACAACGCGTTCCAACCAGGTTTTTGTCTTGTATTTTTTGTTGTTGTCGATGAATCTGAAAGAAAATTTAGTTTTAATCGATTTTTTTTTTAATTTTAGGGAATTGAAAATTTACTTGTTGCTCAAAACGTTGTCCTTGAAGTCGAATTGTGTGTACAAATAATCTCCGTGACGGTAATCGTAGCTCTTTTCGTCGTCAATGTACAAAGTTCCCTTTGCTGCTTGATTTTTGTCGAGACAAACGACGAGAGTGAAGGGATCATTGTGCATTAAAGTTGCTGCACGACGAACGCGTTCCTTTTTGGGGATAATTGTGCCTCCTCGTTGATAGACAGGCGTCTGAAATTTAATTTTTTTATTAAAAAATTTCGAAAAATTTAATTTCAAGAAGTTAAATTTCATTTCAAGTTCGAAAAATTTCATTTCAAGTTCGAAAAATTTCATTTCAAGAAGTTCGAAAAATTTCATTTCAAGTTCGAAAAATTTCAAACTTCGAAAAATTTCAAATTGAAACTTGAGATTTGAAAAATTTCATTTCAAGTTCGAAAAATTTCATTTCAAGTTCGAAAAATTTCATTTCAAGTTCGAAAAATTTCATTTCAAGTTCGAAAAATTTCATTTCAAGTTCGAAAAATTTCATTTCAAGTTCGAAAAACTTAAATTTTCTTACCTTATAACTGTTAACTGAGACAGAAACTGATCCAGTTGACTTGTACGGCGAATAATCGTCGATATCATACCAAATATCTCCTTCCTTATCCTTCTTCACGGGGAAATAAACATCAACTTTGGTAGCTCCCTTGGTCATTACAGGTCTCACAAGCAACTTATCCGACAACAAATACTCATAATCTATCGCAAAACTGTCCTTATCTGTCGGATAATGCGCTAAAACGGGTCTCATGATCGGCAATCCGTTCCTTTCGTGCTCATAGAACATCGTGTACCAAAACGGCAAGTAACTATAACGCTTCCGAATCGCATCTCGAATAATCAACCGAGTATTTTCCGGATACAACCATGGCTCACGTCGTTTCGTGTCAATATGCGCATGTGAACGGAAGAAAGGTTGGAACGAACCAGCTTGATACCAACGTTCAAAGAGCTCTGCTTCGGGATTTCCGAAGAAACCTCCGACATCGGCGCCACAAAATGAGATGCCAGCAACAGATAAGGACAAACACATCTTGATGGAATGCTCTAAATGACCCCATTCTGCCATATTGTCGCCTGTCCAGACCGCCGCGTAACGTTGCGTGCCCGAGAAATGCGCTCGGGTGAGAATAAAAGGTCGTAATTTGCCATGAGCGCGTCTCGTGAGACCATCAAAGCTTCCCTTGATCATCATTTGTCCGTATAAATTGTGAACGTCGCGATGTTCCCATCCGCCAAAGTGACGATTGTCCTTTAACATCGTAATTTCGGGTCCATTGAAGACACTCGGTTCGTTCATGTCGTTCCATAAGCCCATATCTTCGGTTTGTTCCTTGAAATTTTCCAACAAATACTGATCGGCGTAGATGCGACGCACTTCCGGGTTGAAAACATCGAGATATGACGATGATCCGGGCCAACACCATCCATCGTAGTCCTGTCCTTCCTTATTTTTCACATAAAGTCCCTTATCCGTGCACTCATTATGGAAGAAATATCCCGAATCGCGTTTAATATGAGGATCGATGATAATTGTCAAATGCCTTCCCTTTGCCGTCAAATTTTTCACCATTTCAACGGGATGCGGGAATTTATGTTGATCCCATGTAAAGTACCTTTTGCCATCTGTGTACTCAATATCGAGCCAAATAGTGTCGAAGGGAATGTCATACTCGTCAAATTTCGCATGAACCATCGCGATGTCCTGTTCATCGTTGTAATTCCATCGACACTGATGATAACCAATGGCGAACATTTGCGGAAGAGGAGCTGTGCCCGTAAGATCGGTATATTGCTTGAAAGCTTCCGTTGGCGTGGGTCCCATTAAGATGAATGCATCGAGAATGCCGCTTTCAGACATGAAATGAGCAACGGGAGCTTCACTTTTGCTGTTGCCGGCGACAAAATCAACAATTGTTGACATGACGTTCTTTTCGGAGTTGGTATTGTGAATGTCGACCCAAGTTTCTGCTGCATTTTGCCAATATACGCCGGCGGAACGTTCTTGTCTGTGGAAGTAAAAAAAAAGTTGTGTCAATAAAAAAATATTTTTTTTATGAGGTAAGGTTGCTTTTTAATTAATTTAATTTTTTTTTCTTGAAAAATTGACTTTGGAAAAATTTTTTAAAAATTTAATTAATTTTTCATGAAAAATTTTTTAACATGAAAAAAAATTGAAAATTAATTAAAATTTTTGATAATTTTTCTTAAGAGTCGATAATTTAAATTTTTTTAAGAATTTTTAAATTTTATAAAAAAAATAAATTTGTAAAAAAATAATTTCATACAGAAAAAAAAATAATTTAAAAATTTTTCGAAATGAATTTTTTTTTTAATAATTTTTGAAAATTAATCAAAATTTTTGTTATTAAGACTCATTAATTTAAAATTATTTAAGAAGTTAAAAATTAAAAAAAAATGTTATAAAATTCAAATTTGTATTTTTTTTTTCTAAAAAAAATTTTATATCAAAATTTTTTGAAATTTAAATTTTTTTATTTATTTTTATTTTTTAAGAAAAAAAGTTTTTAAGTACATAAATTGAATTATTTTGAGCCAATTTTTGATATTTTTTAAAATATTTTCATTAAAACTCACTTTATAAAAATTATTCAAGAAGTTGAAAATTTAGAAAAAATGTTAAAAAATTCAATATGTTAAATTTGTAACTTTTTTAAGATTTTTTAAATTTTATAAATAAATTTAAATTTGTAAAAAAAAAAATTCATGATTTTGTACACGATTTTGATTTTTTTTTGTAATTTTTAAAATTAATTAAAATTTTTGTTAGTAAGACTCACTAATTTAAAATTATTTAAGAAAATTTAAATTTGTAAAATTTTTTGTATAAAAAAATTTTTCATATTAAATTGTTTGAAATTATTATTTATTTTTAAAGAAAAAAAAATTTTTTTACTGAATTTTTTAACTTTTTTTTAAGAATTTTTTGAAAAAATTAAAGTTTTCAAAAAAACTTAAAATTTGAAATAAAATTAAAGCTCTTTAAAATTCATGTAAAAACTCACCCATGACCATAAATAACGGGAACTGAACCATACAAAGCCATTCCGCTGTTCAATTCATACTCAAAGACATCCAAATTGTACAAACGATATGGCTCATCGCCGACTGTGGGCTTCAACGAGAACGAATCCGCATGTTCTGGAATGCCAAATAAGACAGAAGCTTCGGGAAAAGTAAAGTCCATGGCAACAGCTTCAGGTCCCAAAGGCTTCGAATCATGATGTCCCTTGAAATTTTCTTCCCATTCTCCGGGATCAGCTTCGTCTTTGGGTTTTTCTTCATTTTCGGCGTTTTCTTGATTTTCTGGTTCTTCAGCTGGTTCACTAAAAATGATTTTTAAGACAATTTATGAGATATTTGAACGAAATTAATGCAAAAAAGTGACTTACGGCTTCTTTCGTAAATGTTCAAAGTTCATGAGACCTTTAGCATTCATCGAAACAACCAATTTATCCGTGTTGTAAAAGTCAATGCGGAACGGATTCATAATTAAATCAGCTTTATGAGCTCCGTACTTGATCAAAATGTGTTGATCGTTCTTCTCGACAACAGAAATACTCTCAAACTCCAAAGGACCTTTCAAGCCATCTTCGACGCGATATCTCGGATGCAGCGGTTGCTTCTCATTTACTTCAACGTGGAATTTGTCTCCTTTCACTGCCTCCAGTTTCAACAAAAATTCGTGCCCATTGTTGTTATTTTTCATATCCAGCGTTACATAAGTCTTGTACGTCTTTAAACTGCTAAATACCAAACTGTACGGCGAATTTCCCGGCTGAATTTTACGACAACGTCTAAAAAATCACAAAAAATTGAAAATTTTTGTTTTGTTTATTTTAGAAACGCATCATTCATACCTGCAAAAACTGCTCTGGTCACATCGTTTAAAGTTATTTTTATCGACGCCCCATGCCAAGGTCAGCAAAACGCCAATTAATATCACACTGAATAATCGCATCTTACCCTAATCTAATGAATCTGCAAAAAAAAAACAATTGAACTGATAAATAAATGTTTGAATAGCGTTTGTTGGAATATAAAAAAAAGATGAGCTGTCCCTAAATTTGAAACACAAAATTTCGTATTAAAAATTGACTTGAAATACGAAATTTTTGAAATAGAATCGATAAATAGCGATTTACGAGTAAATTTTGGGATTAAAACGATGAAAATGTCTCAAAAATCAATTAAATTAGAATTTAGTTTAAGTTACCTTCGTCCACCTCAGCGTTTGCGGTGTCTTAAAATGCAGCAGCTGATTGTATAGATACTCAAATGAGGTCAATTATTGGTTGAAGGAAAGGGTTTCGAGGTTTCTGATTGGTTGGTTGAAGGAAAAAAGTGTTGTTTTTCAATGAAAAAGTACTTTGAAGAGATTTGTTTTTAGTTGAAAACGGTAACCTTTGATTTTGAGACGTTTCGAAAAAAAAATTACGTTTTAAGGGTTTTGAAGGGGGTCTGTCTGTTACATGTATTGGTTTAATATTTTAAAAGTTTTAAAAATTTATGTGAAATAATTGTTTAAATTATAAATTTTTAAAGATAATTTTAAAAAATATATAATAATTTTTAAAAATTTTTCTAAATCAAAACAAGTTTAGTAAATTTGCCATCGTATTAGAGATAGAGAAATTTTTTTATGCTTCTTCGAAACTTAATACATGCTCTGACAAAATTATTTTATCTTCTTTAAATAGAAATTTTCATCAAGGTTTTTTATTTCCTCTTTTTCCTCTTTATTCGACGCGAATGGCATAATGGCATAATTGATCTAGAGTTTCATCAATGATGAACAACAAAAAAACAAACGATTTGTCTTCTTATCGTTCTTGTATTTTGGAATTAAGGGTGAAATTCCTTTTTTCTATATAGAAATTATAAGAATTTAATTTATCATTGTTGATAATTTCAGCATAGAACTATCAATTAGTTACCTTCGCTTCATTTTCTTTTTTTGCCGCTTCTTTTTTTTATAAGTTATAGACTGTTATTAAATTTTAATGCGGCTTGTATTTTTGGGCTTTAGTTGCAAAAAAAATCACTTTCTCGTTTTTGTATTCAGCAGCTGTCCAATGAGTCCTAACATTTTTTCTTCGATCAATGTAGCAAGGCAAGGGTCACTTTCAGTTTTCTATTAGAGATGGTAGGTATTGTGTGCTTTCATTGAACTGCAGATCACTGTTCTTGGCGTTCTTTTATATTTCATTAAATGACCACTTGTCTCTTATCTATCTTTTTTCTAATGGAAGTTCTTCCGATTGTTCAATAATTTCAATTTTTGATCAATTTTTTAACTAAAATATTTGTTAGTTCGTATTTTAAATCTTTAAACTTGAAAATCTGAAAAAAAAGTTAATAAAATTGTTTTTGTCGAATTTCATCAAATTTCAAAATCAAAATGCGCTCATGTCATATCTCAAAAAAATCTACTTACGAGTTTCTTCGTGTTATTTTTGGTAGGTTGAAATAAACAACAAAAGACCATCATCAGAACAAGTGGTCGAAAAAATACTTTTAAAACTCCCCAAAAATAGTTCCTGCGAAAAATCACCTAAAAAAGACAAATTTGCATTAAAAAACTCGCATTTTCACCAAAATTCGGTGACATTCAAGAACCCATCGAGGCAGTTAACTTACTTTTTTGTCAATTTTTTTTCTTCTTTCGAAAAAAAGGACATGGACGTACAAACGATGTTAAATACACCATTAATGCGTGTTAAGGTTCGTCCCCTGCATCATTAGATTAATTGAATAATTGATCAGTTCTTTGATTTATTTATAACAGCTCGTTACAGTGGTGCATGGATTTCTACTTGTCATGGCAATGCAAGGTTTGTAATTCGATATTTTGTGTTTTTGTGCGATTTTTATGTTTTCCTTGTAATTTCAGGTCATTGGCTTCCTCAAGCATACCTTTTCTACAACTTGATATTCGTCATTTGTCTTTTGTGGTCCATCCATGCTCCGCTTTCCGTTGAATCTACGCACTTTGCAGCTCTTATCGATCTCGCCAGTTTCTTCTTTGATCTTATTTGTATCATCGTGAATAGCAATTATGGTAAAAATTTCAAAGTTTAAAAAAAAAATTAAATTTTTTAAAAATTATCTTAATTTTTTTTTAATATATTTTTTTTTAATTTTCTTAATTTTTTTTTTTTTGATATTTTTTTTCAGGCATTTTTTCGTTGATTTTTGCCATCATAAATCTCGCAGCGCGGCCCTTCTCGTTAATCCTGCTGAACCGAGAGCTGATCGATCGCGGCGGAAGTTTACTCCCAAGCACAAATCGTGTGAATCAAACGTACGAAGACATTGATCGCAATCCCCAAGTACCGCCAACGCAGGTGACAGTAACCAATTTATTTTAAAAACCGGAAAAATCTTCAATTTTCTTATCTTAATAGGACTTGCATATATAAAAAACACACAAAAAACTAACAACCAAAGACAATCTCCTCCTTTTCCTGTCCTCCTCCATCCATTTAAAGATTATTTACTAAAAAATTTGGTTCAGGGACACTCACTCACTCCAAATTCGAACAAATATACACTCACGTGCAATAAAAAAATACGAATCTGCATTTTATTCGAAATATTTTTACGCTATGTTAAGAAAATGTGCCTTGATGTTGTCTATAGATGTTAAATGTTTTAATAAAAAAAGTTAATAAATAAAATATATAACCAGTGAAAGAAAACGCCCAATTTTTTTATTCAAACTAAAAATTTGTTTATTTAAATCGAAGAGAATACATTTTTCTTAAATAGGTTTTTTTTTGGGGCAACTGCCTCCGAATGTTAATTTATTACTACTATTTCTAAATGAAGTCGTTTCAAATCAAATTTTGATTTTTTTTAATGAAAAAAATTCAATATTATTTGTAAAATTTTTGATTTTTCAGGTATTTTAAAATTAATTTTCTAAAGTAAAATTTTTATATTTAAAAAAAATTAAAATTATTTTTTTTACATAAAATTTTTAAAAAATATTTAATTTCAAAAGAAAATTAAAATATTTTTTTTTTAATAATTTTTTTTGTTATGTTTAAGTAATTTTTTTTTTCTAATTAAAATTTAATTTTTAAATATTCAAAAATTTTTTGTACAAAATTTCATTTAATTAATTAAAATTTATAAAATTAACGAAAAAATTAAAAATTATTTTTTAAAAATTTTTACATGAATTTTTTGGTTAAATTTTAGAAAAACTATTTATTTTTAAAATTAAATTAAAATATTTTTTTTAATAATTATTTTTGTTCTGTTATGTTAAAATAATTTAATTTTTTAAATTTTAAATATTTGCAAAAAAAAATTTTTTTTTTAAATTTCATTTGATTTTTAAAATTAAATTTATTTTTTTTTAAATATTAATTTTTAAAATTGATATGATAATTTATTGAAATCATGTGAATGAAAAAAAATATTTTAGACGAAAATTAAAAAAAAAAATTAATTTTAGTAATTTTTTTTATTAAAATTCCTTTTTTTTAATTTTTGTGAAAATTTTAATTTGATTTGAAACGACTCAAAAAATTTTTTTGTTTGTAGATATGCAGCTTTAGATTACACTATTCAATATTTTTTACTTTTTTTTGCTATCAAATTAACGAAAAAACTTCCGTATTGTCCTATTCCGAAGAAAATAATTTACAATTTGGCATTGTTGTGAAAAAAGTTTCTTTAGACGCTACAGCTATCAAGAGGAAGTTGGTTCTGCGGAATTTCGTTGGGAGTTTTCGCCACTCGAATCGATCTTCCTGCGTTTCGTTTTGTGCGCCGACAAACTTTCCTGCCCGCTATCATCCGTATTTGAATCGCTATCGCTGTCACTCGAATCGCTGCTCGACGACGACGACGAATTTGAGCTGGAATCCGATGCGAATCCCGTACTTTGTTGCAAATCGATGTGATTCGCGAGCGCATACAGCTCCGGTTCGTTCTCCTTGAGAGCGCGCAACCATTTTTTCGATAGCTTGGGACGTCCTCGAACCGTTTTGTGCCACACAATGGGGAAATTTGTGCGACTACAAAAGTTTTGAGTGACAGCAACGGTGTCGTCTAAGTTAAGTACTGAAAGAATTTCATGAAAAAAAATTTTTGGATATGGAAAAAAATGAAAACTTACCAACATGCCACCATCCGCCGGGCACAAAAACAGTTTCTCCGGGTTTTTGTAAGATTTCGATGGGTTTAAATTCGGCAGGCCAGTCGATCATCTTCGTTTTCGGGTAGATGAGACTGAACCAAGTTATTGCTTCGTCACGTTGCTTGCCCCCGATCGTGCTTGTGACCTTCAAAAGGTCCTTGGGGCAATTTGTGGGGAACAAACACCAACGTTTATGTCCAAAAATGAGGGAATTCCAAGCACTTGTACCTAATGGATCGATATGGATGCCTGTACCGCTGCGTGCGGGACCTTGCACGAACCAACGATATGGCGGACGACGACTTTCGCCGGCATATTTGAACAAATCGTCCCGAAAATACTTCGGAATGTCGTAATCTTCGAGCAATTTCTTCCGTTTACTGTGTTCCCCGAAGCTACTATCGAAGATATAAAGCGGGCTATCGTCGCTATTTTTCTGCATATATTCTACGTAATACTTCATCTTCATCTTGACGCTGTACCCTTCGTTGTCTTCGCCGCATTTGAACTTTTGATTTCGATATTTCTTCGCGAGACGAGGCAATGTCCATTTTTCGTTGGCTTTCCAGCCCGCAGTGATGCCCGTGATCACGACAGGCTTGTATTTCGACTCGTATTTGGCAATAAACTCCTCGCAACTCACTTCATTGACGTCAATTCGTTCCGTCGTGTCTTCAACTTGCTTAAAAATCTCGAAATTTTGCGCATATCCCATCTGGGTCCACAAATGTTTGTCATTCAGCTCTGTTCGGGGGACAAGAATTCGTGAGCTGAAACAGATGAAATGCGAAAAAAATGTGTTAATTACCTGGTCGAGCCTTTCTTTTCACTTCTCGCACGCGACGCTTCGTGCGATGACTCATTTTTGGAACTTCAGTCGTCATTTGAGGGCTTCTTTGATGCGAAAATACCAAAAAACAAACAAAAAAATTCCAGAAAAAATCCGGGAACGAAATGGACTACGTGAGAAACAGCTTGACAGTAATGAAGGACGTTCATTTGTTTGAGGTACATTTGCTCCATTGAGGTTTGACATGTCTGTCTGTGAAAAAAAAAAATAATTTTTAAAAGATTTTTGCTTAAAATCAAAAAAAAATTCATTTTTAGAATTTTTTTTATTTTTAATTATTTTCAATTTATTTTTTAATTTAATTTAATTTTAAAATATTTTTTAAGCCAGAATCGCATTTTTTTAAATGAATTTTTATTTAATTAATTTTTTTTTAGAAAATCTAATCAATTTCGGACAATTTAATTTTTATTATTTATTAATTTATTTTTAATAATTATTTTTATATTTAAATTAAATTCAACTTGCTTCTAAAAAGTTTAAAAATAGGTCAAAATTTTTTTTCATATTAAAATTTAATTTTTTCTTAATTTAATTTCTCAAAATATTTTTTTTTTTTTATTTTTAACATAAACATCAAGAATTCATAATTTTTTATTTATTTTTATTTTTTTATTTTATTTTTATGTTATTTTATAAGAATTTTAAATCTATTTACGAATATTATATAAAAATTTTCAAATAATTTTATAAAAAATCATAAAAATTTTAACAAAATTTAAAAAAAAAATTTTTTTTTTAGATGAAAAATGCGCTTTAGTTAAAATTTCACGTCAATTACCTTCAAAAATCATCCCAGACTGAAATTAATTTATGACATCAAAGTCCCACTCGGTATTTCGAACATTTCAAAACAACATTTGCCTCTAAAAAGACAACAAAAAAATTGTTTCGTGAAAATTTTCGTATTTTACGATGAAATTATTGTGTATTGACATCAATATTTGCCGCGTTTGCAAGAGACAGAGTGAAGTTTCAAGTCAATCCATCTTCGAAACTGATTTAGGAGACAAATTTCGGTACTTAACAGGCCTTCAAGTAAGTTTCCTTTTAAAAATTTTTAAATATTTTTAATTTTTTTGCTTTTTAGGCGACTCCAGACGATGGATTACCCTCAAAACTGTGCGAAAAATGCATCATGCGTCTCAAAGTTGCTTTCGACTTCAAGAAGGAAAGTCACTCTGCTGATACCAACTTTCGTCAATTCATCGCCAAAGTAAATGCTCAATTTCAGGAATTGACAATTATCAACGAAACATCGACAAATGACTCGGATTTGGAACTTCTTGTGACAGCAAATTCCGTTTCAGCTGCGAAACCGGAAAAAAGTCAAAGTCAGTCGTTCGTTCAAGGTGTGAGACTTCAACCACAGAGCACGAACCTGCCAACGACGGTCGTTCATCAAGTTCCCGCCCAAGAAGCGCCAAAAGAGGAAATTTACTCCTTTGACATGGTCGAAGACGAACAAGAAGCGGAAGAAATTGAGGAAGAAACGATTGAAGAATATCACACAGTAGCGGAAAGTCCTCAAGTTGTCTACATCGCGATCGACAATCAAAATTTCAACGAACAACAAAATTCCGTGAAAGAACAAAAAACCAACGAAAATCCCGTGAAACCGCCCAAAGAAGCAGGCAAGGAGCATTATTGCAGTCAATGCGACAAAAGTTTCAGCACAAAAACGAACTTGTTTCGACATGTTGCCACGCACGATGGACGTCGCCCGTACGTTTGTAACGTTTGTCAGAAACGTTTTTCCCAAAATTCCAGTTTGAAGCAACATCATCTGCTGCATACGGGCGAAAAACCGTACAAATGCAGCGTTTGCGAGCAAAGTTTCACCCAATCCAAGAGTTTGACGTTCCATATGCGCCGTCACACGGGCGAAAAACCCTTTAGATGCGAAATTTGTAACACGATGTTTCGACAAAAAGATGGCTTGAAACGGCATATTTTGCTGAAACATGAGAAAAAGGAACCACGAGAGATTTTTAGCTGCGATATTTGCACAAAAGTGCTCTTTTCGAGATATTCTTTGGCGAACCATAAGCGGAAACATGCGAATAAAGATAAAAGTTCAGACAAGGGTGAAGAGGTAAGATGATTTTTTTTTTGTGAATTTGAGGGAAAATTATTAATTTTTGTTTTTTTTTCAGAAGGTTTCTGTGGTAAAAGTTGGGAAGTAGAGGCAAAAAAAATGAATAATTAACAGCTGTTAAGTCCTTAGAATAATTTTTTAAATGAAAAAATATGACAAAATTAGATTTAAGTTTTAAAGGAGATTTTTTTCCAATTTTTTTTGTCGTTAATATACGTAAAATATTTTTTTTTGTAGTCAATAATTTTAAAAATTTTAATTAAGTGATTTTAATGTAAATTTAAATGTAAAGCCAGTATTAATTATTTTGAAACAAAAAATAATAATTTCGAATAAAAAATTAAACTTAAAAATATAATTTTAACTGAATTTTTATTTATTTTTAGAAAAACTATTTTTTTTAATTTCGGAAAAAATTTAATAAAAAATAAATTAATTTAATTAAATTTTAGTTCAATTTTTTTTATTTAAATTTCAATATTTTTATATAAAAAAATTCAACTTTTTCATTTCTCAAATATTTTTTTTTAATTTTCTAACAAAAAAAATCAAGATTTATTATTTTTTTGTATTTTCTTAAATAATTTTTTTATTTTTTTTTTTTTTTTAGAAAAATTAATAAATTTCGGTCAATTTTTGATTTAAATTATTTTTCTAATATTTTAATTAAAATCAACTTCCTTCTAAATATTTCTATTTAATTTTCTAAATTGAGATTTAGTTAATTTTAATTTTTTTAAAAAATTTTTCAAAAATATTTAATTTTTCTAAAAACAAAATGTATAAAAATAATTAATGAAAAAATATTAAAAAAAAAAAATTAAATTTATTTATAAAAAAATTTGCAAAATTTTTATTATATTAATATTCAACTCCTTAAGGATTTTAAATTAATTTACAAAAATTTTATAAAATTTAAAAATTAAAAAATAAAAAAGAAAATTATTTCAAAAATTCTCCAAGTTAAAAATATATCCAAAAAAAACAAACCTTTTTGAACTTTTCCATGCAGTTTCGATGACTTCCTTTAACATTTCAAGTAAAAATAATCGAATTACTATCTTCAAAATGTGTCATAAACTTCCTGTTTTACAAAAAATCCCATCAAAACAACAAAGAATGAAATTTCTTGGAAATTCATTCATTCAGAACGTCAGCTAATCTACAATTCTAATCATCAACAAAAAATCACAACAACCTTTTATTTATTACAAATCTTCTTTATTTATTTATTTTTCCCTTTTTTAATAGCTTTTCTATCGCTTGTTTCTACATCGTAAAAGTATCACCAGAAAGTTAAATTACATTTAATTTTGATTATTAAAACTCTCTTATCACCTAAAAAATACATAATTTATTACTTACTTATTATTTTCGTTCACTTACTTCATTTTTTAAAAATTTTTTGATAAATATTTTTTTTTCTTCTTCTATTTCATAATAAAAATAATTAATTTTAAAACTAAAAAAATATTTTTTTACAACAAATTCTAATTTCATTAGATTAGTAATAATTATTGCTTCGTCTTCACATTACACATTTTTTTCATTTATTTATTTATTATTTAATATTTAGGTAGTACGCAGACAAACAAAAATGTTCATTCATAAAAAAATCTATTTTTAAAAAAAATATTTGTGTCCAGAAACAGACAAAAAAAAAGTTACATAAAAAAATAAAAGAATATAAATTAATGCACGATAGCCTTTGGGGTCAAATTACTGATAGGCATCCAATATTCTTTTTTTTCATAAGTATTTAACGATATAATTTTAACAATACAGTCTTTTAAAAAATATTTGTCGCTTACAAATGTAGTCATTTTGTATATCATTAGAATAAATTTCGAAAAGTTGACCCAGACTTTTTTAATGATTCTTTTTTTATTTATTATTTATTTAGACAAGATATGTCGCTGTAGTAGTTGCTTACTTACTTATTGCAATAAAATAAATAAAATTTTATAATTATAATTTTGCGCGCGCGAAATCAAACAAAAAAGTTGCATAAATTAAAGAAAAATTTATTGTACGTTGATGCAGCTTAATGACTCGCTTACTATAAGGGCGATACAAAAATTAAAAATGTTTTCGATTTAATTGATTTTTATGATTATACGAAGAAAATTTTTTTAAATTTTTAATTTAATTTAATTTTAAAAAATAAAAAAAAATATAACATTAAAAAAATGAAATTCAAAAAGCAATTTTTTAAAAAATTTTGGTTCAAATTAAGAATTAAAATTTAATTTAATTAAATTATTTAGAATAAAAAAATAAAAAATGAATTTTAAATTAAACTTGAAAAATTGGTAAATTTTTTTTTGTAATAAAAATATAAAAAAAAATAATTTTATCATTTTATTTAAAAATAACTTTAAGAATTAAATTTAAAAAGTATTTTTTTAAATAAATTTTTCGAAAAAAAAATTAGTAAATATTGCAAAAAATCTTTTTGAATTAAATATTAGACAAATAAAAAAATCAAAAATTAATTTTTCAAAATTTTTTTAATTAAAAAAATTTCATTAGAACTTGAAAAAAAGTGAATTTTTGAAAATTTTAAATTAAAGGAATTTTTAAAAATTATTTTTTTTTTAATTTTTTTGTAAAATATGAAATCTTTTCATTTTTTTAAATAACTTTAAGAAACAAATTTAAAACATATTTTAATATTAAAAAAAAAATTAAAAAATATTTTTTAGTAAATTTTTCAACTTTTTAATGGTTTTTTGAATGAATGCACATTTTTCCTAATTTTTTTTCATATTTTCAAATTTTTTGATGTATAATTTTTTTGCTAAAAATTTTTTATAATTTGTATAAAAATAAATTTTTTAAATTTTTATGTCTTTTCAACTAATTTTTATAGAAATTTTTAAAAATTTTCTTAAACTATTAAAGAAATTTATTTTTTAAAAAAAGTAAAAAAAAAAATTAAATTTTATATAAATAATAAAAAAATATTTTAAAATTGTATGTGTTCTAAAAAAATTTTAAAAAATTATAAATTCGATAAAAAAGTTAAAAATTTTTAAATATTGAAAAATCAAAAAAATAAAAAAAAATTTATAGGAAAAAATCGAAAACATTTTCAACAATTGCACCGCCCTAACTTTAATTTTTTTCATAAATTATATATTTTATTAGTTTACAATAATAATTGTGTGTTTACTTCGAATTGCATATGTATGTAGAGATGACGAATATTGTAGTAATATTTAGATCTAATAAGGTCTCGCATAAATTGAACGTCGTTTGCTGGAATGTTTGATGATCATGCGAACTTGGCTCGGCTCAGAATTTCTTAAATTTAATTTTTTTCATGCCACTATCCGAGAGACAAAATCTCGATACGACTCGTAATTTAATTTAAATTATCATTAATGTTGTCTAACTGGGTGACATTTAACATTTCTCCTCTTCTTCGTTAAGTGAGTTTATTAGTCATGAGATGCGTTATAAATTAATCAAATTAAATTAAGTTAATGTCCAATTTTCATCTCACTTATCGCTTTATGTATTTTTTTTTTTTTTTTTGTGAACCACACCTAACAATAATAATCAGTTTTATTTCCTTCCCTTCTAAACGTCTCAATAACAGAATAAAGTGATAAGAGACCAATTATCAGTAGCGCAGAGGTTCCCAAGCACCCGTTGTTTCGTTCCGTTTGAAGTAAAGAGGTCGATTTTCCCGGAAAACGGTGATGGCGGGAAAGGGATTGTCCTGTATGTATTTCAAAGTGGCGCGTGTTTGACTCACAAAATGGGGCGGTTCGACCTGCGGACTTGTCGACAAGTGTTGCAGGATAATTTCGTCGGGTTGGGCGAGCCAGAGATCGACACCGCGCAACGGATCGTAATTAAACGGATCGATTTTTATCATACCTGAGTGCGAATCGTAAATATCCAGCACGGTTTTGCCTCCTGTGAAGTTCCGTGCCTGTCTCAGATTTATCTCAGGTCCTTTATCCTCGAATTTTGCGGGAAAAATTTCGCCTGTCGTGTTAATTCCAATCCCGTAAATAATCGGCCAATTTGTCGAATCGCGCACAATGGTGTTCAGTTCGCCGACACAACACAGCGTCAAATCAACCTCGTTCGGGTTATTTTGAAAGGCTTGCATAATTTTGTAAAAAAGTTCCTCCCCATGCCCGTTTGGGTCTTTGTACCCGCCCACAAGTTGCAATTCGATCCTGCCTTCGCAATATCCCATCGACAAATCGTGCACTTTGCTGATCATCTTGCTCACGGCTTCGTCAATCCCGCATCCATCCAAATGCGCGAGCGAAATTGCCCCCGAACCGGTATGCTTGACCACTGCGATGATACAAGTTGTCGCGTCATCCGATCCGATAAGATTTATTTGTTTGTCGTGCGATGGTACGGCGCCCATTTCCCGCTGATGCACGTAAAGCAGCCCGATTTGCGGACTTGTTGTGATAATTCGCACGGGCATTTGTGTCAATTGCGTTGCTGTGGTACGGTAATGCGGATGTTGCATGTAGAGTGTGGCGGAATTTTTCGGGCACACAGTTTCGTCTTGTATCACCCCGTTTAGTACGAGCACCATATTGCGAGTTTTCTTAAAAAAATTACAATTCCAGAGTTTTTTTGATTTTTTTTCTATTTATTGCTTAAATATTGCAGGATGAATTTTTTAACTTTCACAGTCAGCCATTTGTTCTGGTTTTTATTTATTTATTTGAATTATTTTTATTTTACAAATATTTCACTTTTAATTAAGACGCGAATTGAGTGTTTAACAATTATTTTTTTAACAGAGTATTTAATAGTTCAGATCAACTTTAACAATAAACCTCTAATAAAATAAAACCACAACAAAAAAATAAAAACTTATCACTTTCAGTCGTCTCACATATAAGCGACGTTGAATTAGCAGGTTTGGCAAATTCAAATGTGGATATAGCTGTCTCTTTCTTTTCCATTTTGCTGTCTCGCTCTAATGTTAGTGATGTCAAAAGTTAAAAGGTTTCTGTTGAAATTTTTTTTTGATCTCAATTTTGGTTAAGATCTATTAAGAATCCATTCTTAAAATAAAAAAATCTAACTTTAAATACATTTCTTTAAAATTTTTAATGTATCAGTTCAGAAATCTAATTCCTTAAATTCTAACTATTTCTCAGTATTAATAAAGATCCTCAGAATTAAGTCAAAGTAAATTTCTATAACTTTTGTTCAGTATTCAAGCTTAAGAACCATCCAAAAGACATCTTTAGACATAAATTAGAGCCCCTCTGACAAATTTCTATCCATTTGGAGCAAGATTTGACAAAAATAGCTTTGACACAGTTTTTGACACAGTTTTTTTGCCCTTGATTTAGTTTTTAAAACAAAACTATGTCAAAGAAAAAATTTTTTTTCAGTTTCAATTTTTTGGCAGTTTTGAGTTATAAAATGATTAAAAATGATAAATTAGAGCCCTCTGACAAATTTCAATCCATTTGGAGCAAGATTTGACAAAAATAGCTTTGACACAGTTTTTGACACAGTTTTTTTGCCCTTGATTTAGTTTTTAAAACAAAACTATGTCAAAGAAAAAAATTTTTTTCAGTTTCAATTTTTTGGCAGTTTTGAGTTATAAAATGTTTATAAATGATAAATTAGATCCCCCTGATAAATTTTTATCCATTCGGAGGAAGATTTGACAAAAATTGCTTTGACACAGTTTTTGACACAGTTTTTTTGCTCTTGATTTAGTTTTAATGCCAAAGAAAAAAATTTTTTTCAGTTTCACAGTTTTGAGTTATAAAATGATTAAAAATGATAAATTAGAGCCCTCTGAGCAAATTTCAATCCATTTGGAGCAAGATTTTACAAAATAGCTTTGAACTGTGTCAAAGAAAAAATTTTTTTTCAGTTTCAATTTTTTGGCAGTTTTGAGTTATAAAATGATTAAAAATGATAAATTAGAGCCCTTTGACAAATTTCAATCCATTTGGAGCAAGATTTGACAAAAATTGCTTTGACACAGTTTTTGACACAGTTTTGCTCTTGATTTAGTTTTCAAATCAAAACTATGTCAAAGAAAAAATGTTTTTTCAGTTTCAATTTTTTGGCAGTTTTGAGTTATAAAATGATTAAAAATGATAAATTAGAGCCCTTTGACAAATTTTTATCCATTTGGAGCAAGATTTGACAAAAATTGCTTTGACACAGTTTTTGACATAGTTTTTGACACAGTTTTGCTCTTGATTTAGTTTTCAAATCAAAACTGTGTCAAAGAAAAAAATTTTTTTCAGTTTCAATTTTTTGGCAGTTTTGAGTTATAAAATGATTAAAAATGATAAATTAGAGCCCTCTGACAAATTTCAATCCATTTGGAGCAAGATTTGACAAAAATAGCTTTGACACAGTTTTTGACACAGTTTTTTTTCTCTTGATTTAGTTTTTAAAACAAAACTATGTCAAAGAAAAAAATTTTTTTCAGTTTCAATTTTTTGGCAGTTTTGAGTTATAAAATGATTAAAAATGATAAATTAGAGCCCTCTGACAAATTTTTATCCATTTGGAGCAAGATTTGACAAAACATAGTTTTTTTGCTCTTGATTTAGTTTTCAAAACAAAACCATATCAAAGGAATTTTTTTTCAGCTTCATTTTTTGATAGTTTTACGTTATGAAATAGTACAATAGAACCATCCAAAGGACATTTAAAAAACTTTTCTTAATTTCTGATTGATTTTAAGATTCTCCATTCTCTGTTTTGTATCTTTTGAAGCACATTTTCTAAAAAAAAATCTAACCTCAAACTTTCAACAAAGTCTTTTAAAAATACTAAAATTACACAAAATCTTTAAAACGTTTGTTCATCATTTTCTTTTAAATCTTGTCATTTTGCCTCTGAATCTCTTAAAACCTGAAAACCTGAATAATTATAAGTTGCTATCAAAATTAGATCAAATAAAACTTGCAATTTTCAAAAATCAGTTTTTACATCCCTACTTTAAATGATCATAATTGAGACGAATGAAATTGATAAAAAGCTACAACGTCAAATATTTGAAAATTTTAACAAACAAATTTCCGTTAAAGTTTAGACTTAAGGTTGATGCAACTTTAATTACTTTTTTCGAAAGAAAATAAATCGCAATAACTCGCAATAAAATGCTCATTAATTAAAAATTAGCTGATGAGAAAATTCCACACAAGCCACAGATTTATATAAATTATCATCATTAGCTACAAGTTTTGATGAATGACAACTTTAAAAACAACAAAAATGCATATTCATACTTCATTCGCCAACTTTGATGGATTATTACAACAAATTAGTTTGATGCATTCATAATAACGATAATATTGAACTTGAAACCTGTGTGTTTGCGAGAAAAAAAAATTCGTAGACAACATTACTCATACTTCTAATAAACGAAGTAATTTTTCAACATTTATTCATATTTATTCGTTTCAATGTCGATTCCGGTTAAGTTTCGTTCAGCAAAGGGGTTCTCGTGTTACCGATTGATTCCCTGATAGATTGCTTTGGCGATCATACGTGATTGATACCGCTCGCAAAACTTGTTTCTGTGTGTTTTAGTTTGTTTTTTATCGCAAGGATGATAAAAATTTACGTAAATTCAATTCATTCGTAATTGCGTTAATTAATACATTAACATTGGCGTTAATGGCAATTATTATTATGAAATCTGTTTGGCGGCGTCAGGTAGGAGACAAGAATTTCTTTTGAACGAATGAATCACTTTAACTTAATGGAGGTACTTACGATACCTGAAAGTTCTTTGTTATCATTCATTTTTAAATTACAAGCAAACGAGACAATTGGATCCAATTGAAGGAATTTAGACTCGAGTCGCCCTTAACAACAGAAAAAAATCAGATTCCAAGTAATTTAAGCTGGAGATGAAATTCATTGTTCGCTGCGATAATCTCGTTCTATTGACAAAACATCATGAGTAATGACCATAAGTTTCGAAAAAAAAAACAATTAAGAGGCAAATATTGTGAGCTTTGATCATTTTTATGGGGAACTGCCTGCAGTTATGAACGACCTTAAGTACATTTTGATGTCAGATTACGGCGATGAGGGATAACTTGTCTTGGCAGGAAGCAGTTTAATTATAGATTTTTGACGTTTGGAGATTAGTTTGAATGGCGGGTGTGAATGAACTGCAACGGTTTATTGAATAATCTGCATCTAATGAATTTCCTTCCTGAACGATTTTTTGTTGAATTTTTGAAAAAATGCCTAAAAAAGTTTAAAATTTTTTCCAATTAATTATTTTTTTTAACAAATTTAACTAAACGCCTAATTTTTTGAAAAAAAAAATAAAGATTTTAAGCCAATTAATGAGAAATTATTTTAAAAAATTAAAAAATCTTAATTTTATGTCATTAATAAGAAAGTTTCTGTAAAATATTCGAAGATTTTCGAAAAATTTAGCTTTAAAATTATTTTTTTTTTTATAATTAAAAATTGAACTTATTAATATCTTAACTTAAATAAAATTAGGCATTTAGGTCAATTTTTTTTATTTATTTTTTTTTAATTTAATTTTTTTTTTTTTTTTAATCTATAGAATTTTTCAAAAAGTTGTAAAACAATTTAAACTTTAGAACTAAAAAAATAAATAAAAGCAAAAAAAATAAAAAAAAAAAATAAAAAAAAAATAAATAAAAAAAAATAAAAAAAAATTAATAAAAAAATTAAATAAATAAAAAACAAATGAATAAAAAATAAAAAAAAACTTCAAGATAAAATTTATTTTTGGCTCAAAAACTTTTAAAAATAATTTTTTTATTAATTAATTTTTTTTTTTTTATTATTTTTTTAGAATAAATATTTTAATTATTTATTTTATTTTTAAAAATTTTTTTAAATTATTTTTTGTTTGTTTATAAATTATTTATTTTAAAAATTTTAAAAAATTATTTATTAAATAAAAATTTAAATAATTTTTTTAAAATAAAAATATTTTATTCAAAAAATATTAAATTTTTTATTCATAAAAATTCTTAATTAATTTAAAAACAATAAAATAAAATAAAAATTTAATAAAAAATTAAAAAAAAATATTTAATTTTTTTTTCATTCTAAATAAAAAATAAAAAATAAAATAAAAATAAATTAATAAAAAAAAAATATTTTTAAAAATTTTCTTTCTAAAATAATTAATATTTTTTTTAAATTAGGCTTAATTTAATTAATCAATCTTAACTTAATTAAAATTGATTTTAAAATTTTTTAATTAAAATTAAAATTTTTTTTCAAGCAAAAGAATTATTTTTTTTAAATTAAGAGCTTTTACGAAAAAAAAAATTTAAATATTATCATTAGAGAAAATGTCAACTAATAATACTTACCTCAAATTATCAGTTCCGCCGAAGTGAAAACTAGTTGCAAAAACGAAAACAAAGTTCGTTAATCACTCCAGTTGACTTCATCGAGTACTTTTCCACGCGATACTTTTGCACATGTTAATTAGTGGCAGAGATTCAAAACCAAAACAAACTTTTCCTATTAATGCATTTCAAAACATTGCATCACTTGTGTTGAATCTAATTGTTACACATAAACAAATAATTGGACAAGACATCAATCCTTCGCCTGAAATTAAAACATTTCAATGCAAAAATGTCAGTATCAAAGCAATAAAAGAAAAGAATTAAAAAAAGGTGTTAAGGTGTTAAAAAAAACACTTTTAAAAAAAATACTATGTAAATGACCTCCTTTCACATAAATACATCTTTGACACTCAGGTTTTACGAAAACTAAAAAAAAAATTGCTGCATCACGTTTTTAATGTAACTTTTAGCCTCCATTTCAACTTTATTCTCCGACTACATGCAAAAAAAAAAATAATATCTTGTCTATGAAGAAGCTGCGTTTTTATTTTTTCGCTGATTACACAAGAAGTCCGCGTTTTATCGACTGCATCGCATGTTTATTTGTTTTTTATTAACTTTTTTTTTTCTCAATGATTAACGATCATTTGCATTTTATCAGCAGCAAAAGTTGCTTAGAATTCGCCTCGAAATGCGGGAAAAACGTTCTAGACGAACGTCAATTGGCTTGAAGTGCTCCCGAAGCCAATTACTTTCTTTCTTCTCGTAAATCATAATTTGCACATGTGATAGAGCGCATCTTTAACTTGCACTTAAAATATATATTTCACTTATTGCAACGCGAAACGACGACAGCGACATGAATCACATATTTATGCAAATTAACCGGTTATTGTGCATTGTACGGGTCCTTGTGCTGTGGTCTGCTGTTCATTTTTTTTTTCGCGCATACAATTTCATCTGTTATCCAATAAAACGACATAATGGTAGATAATAAGTTGTTATGTCGACGACATCATCATCAGCAGCAGCAGCAGCATCGATGCACACAGAATTGATTTAATTTGTCGTCTTTTCATTTCTTTCTTCTTTGTCCTCACAATTTAATGCTGCACATTGCATCAGGTAGTCTTCCCTTTTTTGTCGTTGAGAGACTGAACTTTGAAATGCGTCTTCTCGAAAAAAAAGGGATCACATTTCTTTCGACTTTCTCTACCTGGCACGTCGTTAAATTACAATAAATAGAGATAAGAAATTTTTTTCTAAATTTAGAACTGGAATATTTTCAAGATTACATTATTATTTATTTATTATCAATCGAAAAATACAGAACTATTTTCGGTGCCATCTTATCTCTTCGTCACACACAAAAATAAATATTTTCGAGAAAGGTTTATATTTCAGGCAATTAAAAATTTTTAAAATGTTTCACAATATTTTTTTTTTTTGAGAAATTAATTTTTTATTATTTAATAATTTTTTTAAAATTAAATTTGAAGCTGAAGTAAATTAATTTTAATAAAATTAATTAATTAAAAAAAAAAATAAAAAAAAAATAATTAATTTTTAATTTAAAAAAAATTATTAAACAATACATGTCTTACAATATTTTTTTTTAAATAAGTAAAATTATTTTTTTTAATTTTTTTCTAAATTTATTAATTTTAAAGAATAAAAAAAATAAATTAAAATTTAAAATATATTTTTTTTAATTTAATTTTTTTTTATAAAAGATAAATAGATAATTTTGAAAAATAAAATTAAATTTATTTTTTTTTTTTTTTAAATTATTTTTAAATAAAATTAATTTTATTTAATAAATTTTTAAAAAATAATTTATTTTTAATTTAATAAATTTAAATAATTATTTCATTAAATATTGAAAGATTATTTTTAAAAATTAATTAAAATTTTTTTATTTCATAATTTAAAAAAAACAATTTTTTAAAAAAAAAATTATATTTACCTAAATTAAATTAGTTTAAAAATTTTTATAAAAAAAATAAAAAATATAAATTTTTAATTTAATAAAAAATAAGTTAAATTATCAATTTTTTGTTTAATATTATTTTAAATTTAAATTGAATTTAAAAATAAATAAAATTAAGTTTTTAAAAAATTAATTAAAAAAATAATTTAAAAAAAACATTTTTGTCTGAGATGTATTTTTTTGTAATTTTTATGAAATTTAATTTTTTTTTATTTAATTTTTAATTTAATAATAAATTTGTTTTTTTAATTAATTTAAGATTATTTATTTTTAATTTAAAAAATTTTTTTTAATTAAATTTCTTTAAAATTAAACTTTTTAAAAATTATTTTTATTCATTTTAAATATTTATTTATTTATTTTTTTTTTTAAATAATTATTTATTTTTAATTTAATAAATTAAAAAAATAAAATAAATTATATTATTTTTATAAATTAAATTAAATTAAAATTGAATAAAATAATATAAATTCATATATTTTGAGTTTTTACTAATTTTTTGAAATCATTAA
This sequence comes from Culicoides brevitarsis, assembly GCF_036172545.1. Classification (NCBI taxonomy): domain Eukaryota; kingdom Metazoa; phylum Arthropoda; class Insecta; order Diptera; family Ceratopogonidae; genus Culicoides; species Culicoides brevitarsis. The sequence goes on along the minus strand of NC_087087.1, from coordinate 33,707,176 downwards.
ATTTTAATTAATTTTTACTTCAATATTCTTAAAAAATCAAATTTTTCTAAAAATAAATAGAACAAAATACGAAAGATTTTGTCGAGTCGCCATGACCTAAAGTCGAAATATTTTATTATTTAGTACGTGCACGCACATCTTTTCTCCTTTTCTTCATAGTTTTTGATGCCATACGACCTTTTGATGTCCTTCGGTTACTTTAATGATGCACAACAACATTCCTATTTTTCTTCATTTATTTCGTTTATTTTTTTTTTTTAATAAATATTGAAACACTTATCGATTCAATTAAAGTTTAACACGAAATCGTAAGAAAAAAAGAAATAAAATGTTGAGCAACCGAACATGATCGAATGCTGTCTGCCCGCCTGCCTGCCTGTGGTGAAGATGATGTCGATCAGTAAAAAGCCCTTTTTCCAAGCAAGACCTGCATAACTGCGGCGACGACATAAATCAATGTCACATTTGCTAGTTTTGCACAGCAAGGCAGCTCATTATAAACACGATTAATACAAGAAACTTTTATTTCTTTATTATTTATTTATTTATGAAACTAGCCGATCTGTTTGAAATTCTATCCATAAAATTTTTGCTAATAAATAAATAAATTCAGTCCGTTTCGTTTTTGCCATTCGCTCTTTTCTCTCTCGCTCTGTGTCCATTTCAATGTCATTTTATGCGACGATTTGTATTTTTAAGCAAAAAAAATCACTGAATAGAGAAGATTGATAATCAGGCAATCACTTCCTCGAAAAATAAAAAAAAATAAACCGTTTTTGTGGGTTATGATAAACACGATTTTCAAATTAAACGGTCTCTTTATCTACGCTCATCTCGCTATCTAGCTGTTTCCTCGTAAGCATTTTTTTGTGAAACTATCGAAAAATTATCATAAGCGGCCTTTCTCGAGTCATCTAGAAGAGAAACTTGACATTATAATGTTCTCACAAATGCAATGAATATGCATGGAGACGAAGATTTATAACAGCAAATCGTACGTAATTGTTTGCCCATCATCATTTTGTGCCATGTCTTACCTTTTTGTATCGGATGACAAGCAGATAGAATGTAATTTTGCTCAAAAATAAAAAATCAAGAATTGCGAATAGACGAATGAAAAAGATTAATCTGGTGAACTTTACTTGCATATGTTGGATGAATGGATGGGTTTTTTTTTGTTAGGTGAGTTTAATATTTTTTTTTCCATTGTTAAAAAAAATATTTTTTTTTAAAAAATATATTTTATATATATTTTTTTCTATAAAAAAAATTATTTTATTTATTTTTTTTATAAAAAAAAAATTATTTTGTAAAGAAATTATGAGATTTTTTTGATATTTTTTTTTTATATTTTCAATTTTTTTTTAATTCAATAATAATATAAAGAACTTGGTTTTTTTTTATTTTTTTTTTCATCAATCGAATTTAAAAAAAATTATTAAAAATCTTTTTGTAAAGTTTTCAACTAAAAAAATAATTTTAAAAGATTTTTTTTTAATATTTTTAATTAATTTAAAAAAATAAAATTAATTAATAAATTAAATAAAATTAATTAAAAAATAAGATTTTATATATTTTTATAATACTTTGTTTTAAAAAAAATAATTTTATTTTTTAAAATTTAAAAAAAAAAAATAAAATTAAAAAAAAAATTTATAATAATCTTAAAAATTATTAATTAAAAACTGAATTGATTTTTTTTAAATAATAATTATTTAAATAAAATAATATTTATCAAAAAAAATATTAATTTTTTAAAAAAAATAAAAACTTCATTTTTAAAAAATTATTTTTTTTTAATTTTAAATTAAAATTTTCGGATTTTTTTTTTAATTTTTTAAAATATATTATTAATAATAAAAAATCTTATTTTAATTTTTTTTTTTTCAATTTTATAAAAACAAATAATTCTCAAAAAAATTCTAATCGCAACTCATTCAGAATTAAACAATCAAATAAAAATTCGTCAATCTTCGGTAAAATTATTTAAAAAAAAAATCCGAACCAAGCTAATGCGAGCGTACAAGGAACTGAACTTACTGTATGCTACAGCAGACTGAGTTTTCGTGCACATCAACAACTATACAGAAAGTAAAAAGGTATAAAAGCATGTGAATGACTTGGAAGGGAGTTTATTCTATTTATGCGTTGATAGTAATAACACTTAAGTGCAAGATTCAAAAATTCAAATATTTTTTTTTTAAATTCAATACTTAAAAAATAAATAAGGTGAGTTAATATTTATTTAAAAAAAAATTTGGTGTAACAAAAAAAAAGTGCATTTAAATAAATAAATAAAAAATTAAATAAAATAGAACAAAAAAAATAAATAAAATTTCGTGAAAGTTCTTAACGAACCGAATTAAATTTTGAAAGAAATCCTACCAGAACATTCTATTCATTGTGAAATTCAATCTCAATGATTGTCTTCCTGATTATTATTATCTCGAATTACCGCGTGTTACAAACCGACAAAATCACATAATATCTTCAATTAGATCAAATTTATAAGTGAAACAAATTATTTCATAAAAAACGGGTCAATGTTGTATAATGTTCCGACACCATCATGTCTTAACAAAGAGTTTGTTGACTTCCATTAATTTTTTTCTGGACAAAAGAATTTTTTTTATTTTTTCGAAATTTCTCGAAAAAAAAATTTTTTTAAATTTAATTCAGAGACACGTAGAGATGAAATTTGTTCATTTCATTACAAAATCTGTCAAAGGAGGATTAACTGAAAAATGACTTGAAATAAATCTGAAAAAGTTCTTCAACAAAAAAGAGATTTTTCATCAACTTTGTAGCAAACAACAAACAATATAAATAACAGAATAGAGCAATAAATATCGATTTACTGAAATCAGTACGAATATTTATTAGGATATTTTGTTCTACTTTATGATATCGCATCGTAAACTTCTACCTAAAAAAAAGTTGTTCATGGCCTTCTTTTGCCATTCAATACTTTTGCTTTCGTGATTCGGTATATTATCACACTCGACTTGCTTTTTCGTCGGTTCTTCAGACTAATATTTATCGTCAGGAGTTATAAAATTTTTTTACGAGATTTTTTTTAAATATTATTTCAAAGAATTTTTGGATTTCAATCAAAATTAGAAAAAAAAAATTAAAATAAATTTTAAATTATTAAAAAAATAATTTTTAAAAAATTAAAAATATAAAAAATTAATTTAAAAAAATTAAATATTAAAAAAATTAATTTTTAAATAAAAGTAAATAAATTTTATTAAAAAAAAATCAAAAAATAATTTTAAAAAATTAAAAAATATTATTATAAATTTGTGAATTTAAATAAATTAAAAAAAAATTAATGTTGATAAAATTTTAAAAAAATAATTCCTAAATTATATTTTGAATTAAATTATTAAAAATTTTTAAAAATAATTTTGACTGATTAAAAAAATAATTTTTTAAATTTAAAAAAAAAAATAAAAATTAAAAATAGTTTTAAAAAAATTAAAAATTTTTAAAAATATTTTAAATATCTTTTTCAAAAATTAAATTTATTTATTAAGTTTTTAAACTAAAAAAATTAAATTTAATTTAAATTTAAAAAAAATAAATTAAAATAATAAAATAAACTGATAAAAAATTTAAAAGAAGTTTAGAAAAATTAAAAAATAATTTGAAAAAAAATAAAAATAATTTTAAAAAATTAAAAAAATTAATTTAAAATATTATAAATTAATTTAAAATAATATAAATTAATTTAAATTATTAATTAAATTTTTTAAACTAAATTATTTAAAATTTAAAATAAATAATTTTTTCTATTGAAAAATGTTTAAAAATTATTTTTGGTAATTTTTAAAATTATTCCATAATTTTTAATCGTCATTGACGAAAGAAAATTCTCCTCGCATGCAATTATTATTAACTTTTAGGTCAACAAAATTTCTTTTAAAATTATTTCTCACAAATTTTCCTCGTCAAAAAGGGAGTACTTATGAAATAATAATAATAATAAACAAAAATTGTATTCATTATTAAAAGAAAGAAAGACGAAAGAATGAGTTAAGTATTTATTTATGTACACGCGTGACAAGTACGGGCGTCTCCATTTAACAATTAAGTTCGAGACACGCAAATTCCTTCACAACACAACCAAGAAATACCTAAAATTCCTTATTTTTCATTTATTTTTTTATTTATTTTTTTCAGAATTCCCCAAAAATGAAATTCCAAGTTGTTCTATTGTCGGTTTTGTTTGCCGTTGCATTCGCCAACCCAATTCCAGAAGAAGCGCCCAAAGAGACTCCTGTGACGACAGAACAAACAGAGTTAGCGGCAACCACGACTCTCGCCAGCGACGTCAGTGAAGTGAATGCCGAACTTAAAGTTGCGCCCGAAAGTAAAGTTGAAGAAGCTGAACAAGTGAGTTTTTTGCTAAAAAATATTTTTTTTTTAATTTTTAATGAATTTTTACCTTTTTTTCGTAGTTGACGACAGAATCGCCCAAACTCGAAGAAGTCAAGCCCGAAGAAAAAGCCGTTGAAGCACCAAAAGAAGCTGCTGTCGTTCCTGAAGCCCCCAAAGAAGAAGTTAAGCCAGAAGAGAAGAAACAAGACGTCGTCGTTGCTCCCGAAGAAAAGAAACTCGAAGAAGCTGCTTCCGCGCCGGAAGAGAAAAAACTTCCCGTCGAAGAAAAACCCGCCGAAACTCCTGCCGAGAAGCCCGTTGAAGCTGTTGCCGTTGAAAAACCCGTCGAAAAACCCGCTGAAGCCTTGACGGAAGAAGAAAACAAGCCAAAAGCCTTGTTGGAAGAACGCAAAGACAACACGATCGAAGAGAAGAAAGTCGATGAGCCATCTCTTGCTCCCGAAAACCCCGAGGAACACAACAGCACAAGTGTCAAGGAGAAACGCGCCGATTTGCCTGCCGAGCCACAAGCTGAAGTTGCCGCAACGACCGCTGCCACAAATGAAGCTGATGCCACGACTGTAGTTGCTTCGACAACGGCAAAAGCTGACGACAGCAGCGAATCGAAGGAGAGCGAGGAAAGCGAGGAGAGCAAGGAAAAGGACGAAAAGAAGAAGGAATAAGGAGGATTGACGCGTTTTTCTCTTTTTTTTTACGTAAATCAAAATTGACTAGTTAGTGTTAAGTACAAAAATGATCAGAATTTAGTGAATAGCGCAATAAAAAAAATTATTTGAAAAGAATTTTTTTGTTATTTTTTAGAAAAGTCAAAAATTTTGCTTTCTTTAATTTAATTTTTTGAAGAAAAATTTTAAAATTAATATTTAAATGAATTTTTGGAGTAAATTTTTAAAATTTTCATACAATATGAAATTCCTTCGAGTAACTTTTATGAATTTTATTCGTAAAAAGTCTAAATTTTTCTTTTTAATGGTCTCTAATTGAAGAATTAAATTAATTTTTGAATAATTTTTCAATATCTTTGATATAAAATTGTCGTTAAAAGTACTTTTTAATAAAAGATTTGGCTTTAAAATCAAAATTTTGATAAAAATTAATATATTCAAGTACTAAAAATCTCTTTAACGGAATTTGAATTCAAATTTATAACAGTTTATCACTTTTAGACGACTCAACATTTGAAATTTTAGAACAAAAAATTTCGTTAAAATTATAAAAAAATATTTTCAAGATGCCACAATATTTTCCTCAAATTAAATTAACAATAAATAAAAAAATGATTAATTAAAAAATTAATAAATTAAAAATTAATTATAATTATTAAATTTTTATTAAAATAATAATAATAATTTTTTTTTAATTTACTAAATTAAATTTTAAATAAAATTTTAAAAAATAAAAAAAAAATATTAAAAAAAAATAAAAATAAATAAAAAAAAAAATAAATTTAAAAAAAAATAATAAAAATTTAAAAAAGTTAAATTAAAAAAAAAATATTAAAATTAATTATTTAATTAATTTTTTCCATGCATTTATTTAATTTTCAAATTTTATTAATTACAAGAAAAAAAATTTAATTAAATTTAATTAATTTTTTTTTCACTTTTACAACTTTACTAATTTTTGCAAATTTTTTATATTAATTTAAAAAAAAAAAAATAAAAACACTTTTTCAACATTTATAAATAAAAATATCTTTATTAGTTGTAAATATCTGTAAAATGTTCATATAGTAAATTCAAGTTGTTGTTTGTTTGTATCAAAAAGATAAATTTTTCAAAAAATTCTCAAATTCAACTAAAAAATTGATCGTGACTTTACATTATAATCTCCAAATTTGTATTTTTTTTAAGTTTCTTACACAATTAAAGCGATAGACAAGTGAGTATTAGTATAAATATTGCTCTAACATCTAAATACTCTTTTAATTTTTTTTATTTTCTTGGCGTTTAGAGACCTCTGTAATGACGATTTGCCATGAGAGCACTTATTAAGTACAATCCAGCATTAACGATGCCAATAATGGATGCTGCCAAGTACGCCTCTTTCAAGTTGCTGCCGAATCTGTAGTTTGTGACTTCGACCAAGAGAATGATGGAGGCGATGAGGAGCAAGAGGAAAGCCACTGCGTGGTAAATGAGTTCCTAAAAAATAAAAATTAATTGATTTTTTGAAGATTTTTAACGGAAAAATTCAAAATTTACATAAATTGTTTTGGAAATGATGCCTCCGGTGCTCCATGAAACGAGACACGATAGCAGCAGACAAAATGTTCCGATCAAGAATGTTGTTGTCATCAGCAGGAAGAACAATTCGGGCGTGCCATTGTAGTGAGTACGGAAATACCAAGCTACGATTCCGACGCAAATTGCTCCTAAGATCTAAAAAATTGACAATTTTTGAATTATTTTATTGAAAAAAAAATTAAAATTATTAAAAAAATTACCAATTGCGCTAATTTCAAGAGCCCCGGGAACGTTTTGAGATACCCGCTGTTATACATGAACCCCGGATTGCCGGAAGTTGTGGTTGTAGTTCTTGTAATGACAACGGAGTGAGACATTCTGCAAGAAAAAAAAACAAGAAAATTGTGTTTGAGCCAAAATATTTCGCACAATTTGTAAATTTTTCGAATTTCAGAGGAAATTGGTTCAAGTGATGAGTGAAATATGTAATACAAAGTGTATAAAGTAAGTATTTCAGTGGCGTCACGAAAGAAATAAAACCGAATTTATTATCAAAGTTGGTGATTTTCAGATAAAATTTTGTCGTAAAAAAATTTTTGCCGGGCAATAAAGTTAATGGCGAAGAAATCGGTCGCACATATCGTGACGGCATGATAGTTAAAGTCGATTTTTTCAGTAAAAATAGAAAAATAAGATTTCATTGTAAAGAATTTTGTTGATATTGAAGAAAAAATGGCAATTAGTTCACTTATTTTTGGATTTCGTGTAAACAGAGAAGTGTTTGTAACAGAAAGTATTTGAAGGAATTCAAGAAAAATAATTTTTCGCATAACAGATTTTTTAAAGTTTAATTTATTTTTAGGTTCGAATTATGAAAAATTTTAAGAAAATAATTTTTTTTTATCTTTAAAAATAATTTTTTTTTTAGTATTTTAAAAAAATTTTCAATATTTTTTGATCAAATTTTTCAGTGAAAAAAATGTTTCGAAATAAAAAATATTTTTTTTAATAATTTTTTAAAGTCAACTGTTTAAAAAACTACCAAAATTAATTTTCTTGATAAATGTTTTTAAATTTTTGATTTTATAATTAATTAATTTTTCAAATATTTTAGTATCAAAAATAACAAATTAATATATTTTAGTAAAATTTAAAAAAAGAAAAAAATTAAATTTAAATTAATTTTTAAAAATTTCTTTGAAATATTTTTCAACAAATTGCTAAAATCTTATTTTTATATTAAAAATTATTTATTTTTTTTTTGTAAATTAAATTAAAAAAAAAATTATTTTTTTTTTATTTTTTTTAATAAAATTAAATTAAATGAAAATATTAAAAATAAAATTTTTAAAATTTTAAATTTAAAAAAAATAATATTAACAAAAAAATTTTAAAATTAAATTTTTTTCCATATTTAAAAACTTTTTTTTTTCTTAAAATTCTTTAAAATTTAAATTTAATCAAAAAATTCTTTTTTTTTTCAGAAATTCTTCTAACAAATCACTTTTGAATCATCTTTTACGTCATTTTTAACGCCACGCCATATCAAAGCCTAAGCAAAAGTATGTCATTAGTGTCAATATTGATTATAATCTTCAGTCCAATGACTGACATTCAACACCCAAGGAATTCGCCTTTAGTTGTCTCGCCACACACATCAATATCTCACATATCTTCGCACCCAAACAACACAAGAAGAGGAATAACTTAAAAGTTAAGTCATACTCACTTGTATAAAATTCCTCATATTTATCTAATGTAAACAAGAAATTAATTTCTGTGACATCATCGGCAAGCATCATCAACACTTTTACAGAACCTTCAATAAAATGCGGCGTTGAATCACGAAAATTAATTCTTCGAGGTCTCATCAACAAAAATAAAGTAAGTAACAACAAATATTGTGTCATATTTTTAATGATTGTTTATATCACACACAGGAAGCCGCCGCGTGATATGACGTCATCTTATCAAAAAGGCAACTTTTTACAAGGAAAAAAAAATAAAATTGCAGATTAATTGAAATTCTTATCGAATTGCGTTGCTCATTGCTGAAGATGATATCACGTTGAAATTTTTGAATAATTTAAAAAATCCATTGAATTTGCTAAATAGAACAAAACTGATGGATTTTTGCGACCTTGTACAATTTTTTCGTTGTTGAGCACCATATGGCATGCAAAAGAGATTCGTACTTCAAGTCACAAAATTAAACAAAAAAAATTACGCGCCACAAATATTTTTTTTTGTTTTATTTTTTTGGTAAGTATCTTTTTGGGCATAAAAGTGTCGTCATCATATATCAATTTGAATTTTTATAAAAATATAAAAAAAAATTTTACGACTTAATCACATTAATTTTTTTTTGTTAAATTTACTTCGAAATTTAAAAAAAAATATTTTTATTCATTTTAAATAAAAATAATTTTTAAAATTTTATATTTTTTTTTTTAATTTTTATATTTTTTTAATTTTTATAATAATTTTTTTTTAATTTTTAATTATTTTTTTAATTTTTAAATATTTTTTATTAATTTTATTTATTTTTAATTTTTTTAATATTTATATTTTTTGATTTTTTTTTAAAAAATTATTTTTAATTTTAATTTTTTTTAATTTTTTAAACTTGTATTTTTAATTTTTTTTTTATATTTTTTTAACCATTTTTTTCTATTTTACAGACAGACACAAAAATTTTTTTAATTTTTTTTCTAAATGCGTTAAAACTCCAAAGTTAAAAGACCCGTCAAAACATATCAAATATGCGTCGTATTCCATATATATCATGTTTGTCTGTCTGGATTTTTATTTTATTTTGTTTTTGTTCGATCAAGCGAGACTGCCATCAAACATAAAGTTCATAAAATTTTTTTCGTTTGGGAAAAATCAGAAAATTTTCCCACTTTTTCTTTGAGTCACGACTTAAAAATAGTCAAAATTGCTCTGTTTTCGCGGAATTTTGTACTCGAAAAAGTTAATACGCGTCGCAACTCACGTCGAAAATGCATTAATTCAGTCCGCATCACATCATCGTTCTTAAATTTAGTCATGTATTAATGCCCACTGCCCGCGACATGACATATTGAATGATTCCTCACTCGCCGTAGGTATTTTTTTTTATAAACAAACAACACCTAATTCGAAAATTGTGTCAAGGATTTGTTTTCGTCGTTGTTGTTGTTTATTTAATTTTAATAAAAAAAAAATAATTCTGATTTTTTTTAATTCAAGATTTTTTTAAATAATTTTTTAATAATTAATTTTATTTTTTTTTATTTTATTTTTTTTAATTTTTTTTTTCAACAAAAAACTTACTTTTAATATTTTTTTTTTGTTATTAGATGAATTTTAATTATTTTTGTACTTTTTTTTGTAGGTCTGCACTTTACGGACGCTAAAATTCGACTAAAGTTACTGAGCGGAGCAGTCAACAACTTTTCCATACAACAAATTGCGCGATTCGTGCGTCGTCGTTCGAAATGAGAGAACATTTTATTTTTATTATTTTTTTCATTCTTGATGAATGAAAATGTGTGAGCTCATCGCGGTTCGTAGTAAAACGAAGGTTTTTTTTTGTACAATTAATTTTTTGACAGCGGGCGATTTTTACTTTTTTTTTTATTGTTATCTATTAATACAAATTAGCGCGCGAGCCAATGAATCACTTTTTATTCGGTTATCTTGAATAAAATTTTTGTGCGATATGAAATTTTTGTTCGCAAAAAAAAAGTGAGGGGAGAGAAGAAAGGAAACGAAAAGGCGCCCAAAAGTCTAGACAAGTAACATATAAGCCACGGTATGGATGTGCGATGATGCCATTTGTTGATATTCGCTGAAAAGTCGAGCAAGGAGAAGAAGAAAATGAAAGCACTTTGCGTGACAAATGTTTACGAGTTAAAGGCAACTTGTTGTTGTTTTCGTTCTCGGTGTGAGTGAGACGATGATCGTTCGTTCGCTCAGAGGCAATAAATTGGAAAATGATGTCATGCAAAGTGAGGCCAGTTGTGTAAAGTGTGAGTTTTTTGCATTTTAAAAGATTTGCAGGCGGTCTACGGGAAGAATTAGAAGAATATGAACTTTTTTCAACGATTTTGTGTCTAAATTGGAGAAATTCCTTTTAAAAAATTTTAAATCATTCAATTTCAAGTTGAATTTTTGATTATTTCTTATCACCAAATGATAAAGATGATAAGAAAAGTTCATAAGAAGTTTGAAAGTGACAAATTTGGTCATTAAAAGTAATTTTAACATTATGTCAATAAAGTTTTCTTACACAATTCAATTGATAAATGACGAATTATGGAAGAATTTTATCATTTTTTATCGATTCTGATAAAATTTTGTTAGAATTTTATCAATTTTGACCTCATTTCGTTAAATTTTTTGACAAATTGTCGTCAATGTTGAAGAAATTGATAAATTTTTGTTCTTTAACCATCAATTTTTATATTTTTTCGTTGAGGAATTAATTAATTTCGAAGATTTTCAATCTGACTTCAAATAAATTTTAACAAAATTTGCAGAATTTTATCAATTTCAACAATTTTTGGTTCAGTGTTTCTCGATTTTCAACCACTTTTAATAAATTTTTGATTTTTTTTATAAAATTGGAAAATTTTTTAAATTTTAATAATTTTTTTTTAATAAAAAAAAAGAAAAAAAAAATTTAATAATTTTTTTAAATAAAAAAAAAAAATTGAAAATAAATTTTAATATTTTTTTTAAATAAAAAAAAATAAATAAAAAAATTATAATTTTTATCCAATTTTTGACGAGCTTAGATAACATTCTATCAAATTTAACGAAATTCGAATAATTTTTATTTTTAAAATAATTTAAAAATTAAATTAAAAAAAATCTTTTAAATTTTTAGTTTAAATTTATTCAATTTTTCTTATAAATTAGTCCAACTATAATATAAATATTAAATATTTCTCAAAAAAGAATAAAAATTTGTTAGAGGTACTGTTAATTTCGTCGTTTGCCATTAACGCAACCAATTTTTTTTTTGTCAAGAAATTGATTTTGATTCAGGGATTTTTTCGTTTTTCGATTTTTTGTTGCTGTCATTCCATTAAGGAGTGGCTGATTTGTGTTCTATGTACAAAAAGTACGTTCCTGCCAAGTAAGCGAGGAAGTTGAATAATCCAAATACCTAAAAAGATAAGAAAAAAATCACATAAAAATCCGAAACGTCATCGAAAGTAGGGCAATTACTCACGCCAGCGGTGATATTGGATCCTTTGTAGGCACTTCGAACACTCGACCACGCCGATAATTGCACGATAAAGGCGATAAAGTAAAATACTGTTGCGATTCCGGTATTGAGCAATTCCGTTAAGATCCAATTGACAGGCAACTGCAGCACTTCTCGGATGCCCAACAAATAGATGAAACTCCAAAGGATCGTGGCAATGAAGGAAGTTACAGCTACAAACAAGAACCAGTGTGTGGCACTGAGGAGAGCTGGGGAAGCACAGGCCATGCAAATTATGCCAAAGACCTGAAAATTAAGAAAAAAATTAAATCAATTAAAATTTAATTATTTAAAAAAAAATAAATTGAATAAATAAATTTAAAAAAATAATAATTTAATAAATATTTTATAATAATGATGTTTTTGTGATTCGTTTTTTTTAACCAAAAAAATAAATTAAAAAAAATTAATTAAATTAAATTAATTTAAACAAATTAAAAAAATAAATAAAATTAATTAAATATTCAAATAATTTAAAATTTAATTTTAATTAATTAAAAAAAAATAAAAATTTATTTAATAAATATTAAATTTTAATTTTTTATTTAAATTAAATTTTAATAATTTAATTTTTTTTAAATTAATTTCAATAATTTTTAAGATTTTAAAATTTTAATGAATAAGACCTAAAACCACGTGCCCGACAATTTATTTCCGAGCACAAACCGAACTAAAAACCGATCAATTGCATTAGTTATGGGTGCGGTTTTCCGACTTCACAAAAACATAAAAATTATTTTTTTTTTCTACTAACGAAACAATGGATGTCGTTGTTGTGTGCATGTAAAAAGGTTATTATCACGGCAAACAGCAACTTTGCAACATTTATGTAAATTGACAAGTCTATTTAAGGGAATGCGCGTTACTTATGTGAGCATTTTGTAAGAAAGTCAAGGCGATCGTAGAATTGAAGTCAGATAGCGAGAAATGCAATTCAATGAACAGAAATTTCATCGTGAGCATTTTAAAGGGTGATCAATCGCATGGAAAGTTTTTCCATTTAATCGATTTGATGGCATGGGCACACCTTGGTGCATGAAATATGTAATTTTTTTGACCATTTGGGGACAGAAATTAATAAAAAATTTTAATTGAAGATTAATTTAAGTAATTTTTCAAGCAATGAAAATTAGTTTTCATCTAATTTTTAAAAAAATTGTGAACAAACTTCTTTTTAAAAAAAAAAATAAAAAAATATTTTTTTCAATTTTCGAGTTTTGTTTTGTCATTCTTTGCTTAAAATAAAGTTAAAATCTTTATAAAAAATTTTTCAAATTATTTAAAATTTTTTTTTTAATTTTTATAATAAAAATAATTTTCAAAAATTTTTCAAATTAATTTTAAAATATATTTTTTTTTAAATTTTAACTTCATTTAAAATTTAAAAATTTTTTAATAAAAATATTTTTAAAAAATTTTTAAATTTAAATTAAATTTAAAAAAAAAAAATTATAAAAATAATTTAAGTATTTTCAAAATAATTATATTTAAAAAAATAAACTTTTAATAAATTTAAATTAATTAATATTTAAAAAAAATATTTTCAGATTTTCAAAAAATAAACCTAAAAATATATTGAGAAAAATTCTTTAAAAAAAAATCAAATAAAAATTCAAGAAAAATTAAATATTTTATTAATTTTTTTTTTATAAAAGCTTGAAATTTAAAAAAAAAATTATTTAAAATAAATAAAAAAAATTAATTAAAAAAATCAAATTAAAAAAAATTTAAATTAAAAAAAATAATTTTTCAAATTTTTTTAATGAAAAATTTTCACATAAAATTTTTAAACTTCAAAAAAAATTATTCATTTCCGTTACGATAAATTTCACAAAACGACAAATTAACAAAGAAATTTGAGCGTCTTTAAGTACAAACTTTTCCTAAGTACTAAACACGATCGCCGAAGCATAAATTTCCATTGAAAGATCAATGACTTCAAACAACAACAACTCGTCATTTTATGTACACAACGACAACAACGACTTTTTTTTATCAAGACACATACACCACACATTCATTAAAAATGCATATCATTCGTTGTCGTGGTCGGTTTTTTCATCCGCAAGTCACTTTCACCGTCTTTTTCGTCGTCTTCATCGCCATCAGCACGAATATTTTCACGCGCAACGCAAAATTAGAAACAACTTTTAATTACTACTTGACTCGAAGTCAAAAAGTCTCAATTAAGCCGCAACATCAAAAAATATCAATTTGCGTGTTTTTTTGATAAGATGCGATATTTTTGGGCATTTAACCATAAGACGACAAAACGACGTGATCTATTTGAGTTGCAACCTCTTTCGTGTTTTAGGAATATGCGTGGTTGCTGGTATTCACGTACACTTGCTACAATTCATGTTTTTTTGTACACCTTCAAGCACAAACTCGGAAAAAAATTATCGCGTCGCACCAAATGGTCGAAAATCGCGGAATTTTTCGCTGTTTTAGCGACTTTACCAGTTGCACTAATTTGATGATGCCCGGAATTGTGGCGAAATACTGCAAGTTAAATTGGAGCCAGGCAAGTCCCTCGCCAGGTGCCTGCTGTTGGTGCGCCGCTGTGGGCGGAACAGTCACTACAGTCTCTTTCATCATGCTAGAATATTGCACAAGGTCACTTTTGTTGCGTTTAAAATCTTGTAAATTATTTTTTTTTCTTAATTATTAAGAAAATTCTCTGTTCTCGTTGAATATTTATAAAAAAAATATTTTTTTTCTTTTCAGTCGCTGCAACCAACGACGACGAGGTAAATAATAATAATAAATAAAAAAAACGAGTTTTACGAACAACCGCGTACCGTTTCGTCTCACATCTGAAGCTGAACTAACTTTCTTCAACGAATACAATGAATCTCAAGTTGAATGTAATAAAAATTTAATTCCGTTCGCGAGCGAGTGTGTCACTTGTCTATGGAAACTTCGTACAGCGGTGAGTGAGAGACAAACCTCTGTGCTAAGGTGACGAGCGTTTTAGAGTAGCGACAATGAGTTTTATCATATTTTTTTTCTATCGAGTGTGAAGAAAATATTTTTGAGTTGTTGTGATTTTTTTTGAGACGAGCCGTTACTTTGCGCATAATTTGTTGTTTGTATTCAAATTTAGATCTTTTTTTTCAGATTGTGCATTGACCGATTTTTTTTTTTTGTTTAGAATTGTGAGAAGTTTTTAAAAAATTATTAATTTGGAGATGAATTTTTATCATTTTGAGGAAGTTATTTTTTTTTTTAATTATTTAGATGAAATTTTAATTTAATTTAAATTTTTTTATTTAATTTTTTTAATAAAATAATTATAATTTAATAAATAAAATAATATTTAATAATTTTTATAGAAAATTGAAAAATAAATAAAAAAATTATTATTATATTAATTAATTTTCAAAGAAATTTATTTTTTATGATTTTTTTTTGTTTTAATTAATTAAATTAATTTATTAAAAATTAATTAAAATATTTATTTTGTAATTTTTTTGTTTTAATTAAATAAATAATTTAAATTAATTATTATTATTAATTATTAAGAAATTTATTTTTATTTTAATTGATTTCATGAATATTATTAAATTAGTTTAAAATTTAAATTTAAAAATTTTATTAAATCCAAAAATTTATTTTTTTATTTTTTTAATTAAATTTTTAATTTAATTTTTTTTTTTTAATAAATTTTATTTTAAAAATCAAAGCTTAAAAAAAATAATATTTAAATATAATTACATTAAAATTTATTTTAAATGAATGAAAATTGAATTCAATATTTTTTTAATTATTTAAAATTAATAAATTAAATTATCTAAAAATTATTTAAATTTTTAATTTTTTTTTTAATTAATTAATTAATTAATTTTTTTTATTTTTTTTACGTCTTTGACTTTTAATTCCCAATAATTGTTCAAAAAATAATAAAAATACGCTAACGACACTCATTCAAGTATTGACTCAAGTGAAAATTCAACAAATTTCGTACAAAATTTTACGACTTTATAATTGTGAGAAACAATAAAACACTTTGTTTTTGCAAAAATACATGCAAGAATAATTATTTTTTTTATTTAAAAACTTTTTCATAGCGAAAAATATAAATATCTCTCTATCTACTTTCAATTCATCATCTATCTAATAACTGTTTAAGTCTCTAATCTATCATAAGTTAAAAATTAGTATAATTTGCACTTTGGTATTAAATCTTTGGTTTTCCTATAGAAAAAAAAAGCTCTTTGGCATCAATTTTCAACTTTGGTTTTGTTCACTTTTCGTCTTTTTCGTTGCTCGAATTCATCTGAATGGCATTTCCGCATGTGCGCGTATCTGTAGCCCGGGTCCGTGAAACGCTCGTGACAAATTTTGCAAGAATACCGCTTTTCGCCAGTGTGCGTGCATTCGTGGATGTCTCGATAAGCACGACGATTGAAGATTTTCTCGCAAAAGCGACACGGGTATTCGAGTTGTTTGCCTTCTTTGTGAACGTCGCGTAAATGGCGCTTAATGTTGTTGATGAGGAACGTCTTTCCGCAGATTTTGCAGTTGGTTTTGCCGTAACCGAGATGAGTCCATTTGATGTGAATTTTGAGTTTGTCTTTGGTTCCGTAAATTTTGCCACATTCGTTGCATTCGTAACCGAATCCGGTGCCATGGAGCTCTTGATGATGCAAGCGAAGGGAGTAACTAAAAAAAATATAAATTTAAAATAATTAATTTAATTTACATTAATTTAAAAAATTTTTAATTAAAAAAAAAATTTTTATTTTATTGTAATTTTTAAATTTTAATTTAAAAAAAATAAAAATATTTTTAGAAAATTAAATAAAAAATAAATAAAATAAAAATTAAAAAAAAAAATAAATTAATTTAATGAAAATTTAATTTAAATTAAAAATTAAATTAATTTTTAAATAAAATAAAATCAAAAAAAAATTATTTGAGGAAAAAAAAAATTAAAAAACTATAAAAATAATTAAATAACAAATTAAAAAATTAAATTAAATTATTTAAAATAAATAAAAAAAAATAATTTAAAAAAAAAATAAAAATAAATTAAAATTAAAATTTTAAATTAATTAAAAATGAAAAAAAAATTTTAATTTTTAAATAAAATAAAAAAAAAAAATAATTAAAAAAATAAAAAATATTAAATTTAAATAAATAAATTTAAATTTTTTTTTTATTTTAAATAAAATTAAAAAAAAATTTTAAAAAAATTAAATTTAAAAAAATTAAAAATTAAATTAAATATCATCAAAAAATAGTTAAATAAAAATAATTTTTAAAAAATAAAATTTAATTAAAATTATTAAATAAATTTAAAAAATTAATTAATAAACAAAATTATTTATAAAAATTAAATAAAATTAAAATTAATTAAATTTAAAAAAAATATTAAAATTATAAAAAAAAATAAAATTAAATTAATTTTTAAAAAAATTCCTCACCGTTGATTAAACCTCACGCCACAAACTTCACAAATAAAACTTTTAATCCCGAGATGCACAGCATTTATATGTCTCTTCAAATTATTGTGAGTAACGAACGATTTATTGCAATTCCCGCACTGATAATGATCTGGATTGACATGCAGCAACAAATGTTGATTCAAAAGCTCCGAAGTAAAATAAACTTTACTGCAATACTGACATCGATAAGTTTTGGCTTGTAAATTCAGACGTTTTGCATCATCCGGATGGGTTGTCACCATATGCCGCCGATAACTTCGACGAGACCAATAAACTTTCTCACAGACATTACATCGATGAATGGGACGACTTCCATCGCGTTTTGGCTTAATTCCATCAAAATCTTCGATTTTTTGGATTTTTTCACAGTCTTCTAAGGCAAAATCCGGATGATATTGCTTCATGTGCTTCAGGAAGAATTTTTCGACTTTATAAATTCGTTTGCACGGGCAAATGTGACAAATGGAAGGCTCGGGTTTGGCAACTTTTTCTTCTTCGTCGCTTAATAATTTTGTGGAATCGGGATCCAACAACTGCGGTGATGCACATTCGACTTTAATGGGTTCGAAAATTGGCTCGTTTAAAAGAATCTCCTCTGGTTCGATGATTTTTGTGGTTTCTTCGATGAAATTAATGAGACTTGCCTCGTCAAGAGTGTCGATTTTCATGCAAGAAATTGCTTCTTCGATTTCTTTTTGGTATTTCATGTTCAACAAAGTGCCTGTCGATAAAGTTTCATCCGAATCCGAGACGTAATTGTCCTCCAAAGGCCTCTTTTCCGCCAAATCTGCGTGAAATTCGTTCAAAAAAGTCGATGTGTCGTCATTCTTTGTGTCATCATCCAAAAATTCCTCGAAAATGCCAAATTTGATGTCAATCGTTTCGGCGCAATACGGACACTCCAAACGGTCTTTCACTGCATTTTGATACAAAACTTCGTAGCTGATCCGCCCGCTGTCCTCGAACCGCTCGAAATTCAGCAGAATTTCAATTTGAATCTTCGCCATGTTGACGTCGCGTTGCAGCAGCAGCAGCAGACTAATACTTTTCGATTTCCATCTTTTTTATTGTGTATTGTACAATATTTTGTACTATTTTTAGCTCTAACGCTCTACATATGACGTTAGAGCAACAAAAAAGTTCGAATCTCAACTAATGTCTAAGTCATGTCGGACTCTTAAAGGTACTGTACCTTCTCTAATGTTTACGAATGGCATTGTAAACGCAAACTGTGAATGGAGTGGCGCGTCACGAATTAAATAACAGAAAATGTTGCCAGAGAAATTCCGATCTACGTGAATGATTCCTCGAATTTTATGGTTGCCCGAATGAATTAAATGGTGAATATGGGAAAAATTCAACAAATTTGAATTTATTTAAAGGCGGTTGTTAATTTTTTTTAACGTAAGAAATTTTTTTATTTTTTATTTTTATAGAATTTATATTATTTATTTCGAAATTTATTAAAAAATTTTTTGATAAATAAAATTTAATTTAAAATAATTTAATAATTATAATTAATTTATTTTATTTTATTTTATTTAATTTAAAATTTATTTATTTTTTAAAAAAATCAAATAAAATTTCAAGAAATAATTTATGATAATTTATTAATTAAATTCAAGAATTAAAAAAATAAAAATAATTAAAAAAATTTAGAGGTATGTATTTTTTTATTTTTTTTTTTTTCGTATAAAATTTTAAAATTAAAAATTTTTCTTTTTTAATTTTTTTTTAGAATTTAAATAATTTTATCAAAAAATTCTAAATTAAAGTTAAGGGTTTTTTTTTTCATTTAATTTTAGTAATTTTTTAAAAATTATTTATTAATTTTAAATTTTGTTTTATTTTGCAAATATTTTGTTTTAAGTTTTCGAATAATTTTACTAAAAAAACATTTTTTTTTTTAATTTTTTTCAATAATTTTGAAAAATTAATTATAAATTTAAAATTTTCCATTAACATTTTTTATCTAATTTATGAATTAATTTTAATTAATATTTTTGTAAATAACTAAATTATTTTTTTTTTAAATATTTTTAATATTTTTTTTTATTTTGGAAAAATTTATTTGAAATAAAGTTGAAGTTGAGAAATGAAAGTTTTGTAGAAATAAAAATAAATAAATATTTTAATATTAAAAAAAAGTATGGAAATTCAAAAAAAAAATATAAATAATAAAATTAATTAATTTAAAAAAAAAATAAATTAAAAAAATAATTAGTTTTTTTTGTGTAAATATTTAAAAAAAATGTATATAAAAAATAATTTATTTATCTTCAAAAATATTTTAATTATTTTTAAAAATATTAATATTAATTCATAAATTTGATAAAAAAAGATTTAAAAGTATAATTACAAAAAAAAAAAATTAAAAAATCAACAAAAAATAATAAATTTATAAAATTAATGAATAATTATTTTAAAAAAAAATTTATTTAATTATAAAAATATTTGAAATAATTTATTGAATCATTTAACCATATAATTAAAAAAATTATTTTTTTAAATAATTCATTGAAAAACTATTGAATCATTTTAAAAAAATTAAAAAATATTTTTTTTTTAATAAAATAAAAATAATTTAAAATATTTTCTAAACAATTACAAAAAATAAATTAAAACATTAAAAAATTCACATAAACTTCCAACCGCAAAAGCAAAAAATTCCACAAAATCCATTCAAATTCATAATGAACCTAAACAAACCCAAATGAATTCCAGCACGAGAAACATGAATGAACAACATTACATGCCGTGTTACACACTCAACTAACTGCCAGGCATTCAGTTGTGTTTGTGCCGAGAGTTCGATCAGACGTGTTCCTCGAGCGTGTTTTAGACGAAAGATTTGTAACAAAAATTTAAAAGGACTCCAACCAAACAGCGGAAAAAAACTCAACAAATTTTGTGCAATAAACAAAAAAACGGAGATTTAAATTAACTGAAAATCAATTTTTATTGTTCGGAACTTCTAATCGTTCGAAGTTCGAGTAAAAAACATGCGAATAGTTGCATAAATTATTGGAAGTCTCTACAAATACAAACAACAATTCCTTCTACATTATTATTATTATTCATATTAATAAGAAAAAAAACGAAACAGTAATAAAAAGGTGAATGAAGAAACTATTTTGTGAGGTATACGAGTGTATTAGTGCAAATAATTGTGGTCGAACCATCAAAACAATGCTGGAAAAGTTCGTTTTTATTTGAAATTCGAGTAGAAGATCAAAGAAATTCTAAAAAAAATAAATTTCAATAAATATTCATTAAAAAAATCAAAGTTTAAGTGAAAAATTACGTAAAAAACCCATAAAAATAATAAATTTAATACTCAGAAATACAAAAAAAAAAATTAAACAACCACTACCAGTGTACATTCTTGATCCGTTAAGGCCATTCTTGAATACAAATTGATCGTACCCAAGTGCGTTTGTGTTAGTGCGATCGTTTTATTTTATTTACCTACCTACCCGATAAAAATCTAACCAGAAAGGTGTTTGTGTATGAGTTAATAATTTTTTTAAAAAATGCAGTAAAAAGACAAAGGTAGAAGAAAATAAAGAAGTTGCGCGTGTATTTGTGTTGATTCAGAGGAATTTCATCAAAACTTCCCATCATTTCAAACTTGGAGGAATTTTCACATGAAATCATCACACAACGCGATAATTAAGTGGATTAATTAAAAAGAGTTAAATGTCAACAATGAACCGAGTGTTGAAAAATCTGAAAAAATAAAAAAAAATCGCCATTATTGCTATCGAACGTAAAACAAATAATAGATTAAAAATGGAGGAGTCGGAGAGGCTCTTCGTCACGCGGAATAGAATAAACAAATTTATTTGGATAACTTTTTGTCTGGCGTTAATTCATTCTACAGTTGCAGGTAAGTTCAATAAATAATTCTTAATTTATAGAAAAAAAATATTTAAAAAAAATTAAAAAAAAATTTTGAAATTTTTTTTTTCGTGCTAAACCTTTCTTGAGTCATAAGAATCACTTTTCTCCATGAAACATATGCTCGGAAACGCATAGTTTTTGAGCCTATAAATTACGTCCTCATATTTTGAGGCAAATACAATATAAAAATTTTCTAAAAATTTAAAAGGAAAATTGTTTACAAATTTTTTTTTCGCCCTATGAAAAATTTTTCTATTGAAGAATGACAACAACTGTCTCCATAAATTTCGGAAGATGCATTTCCAGCTGCACTTCTCATGCAGATTAATTACACACACTATACTTCCTGTTTCAACACGTGTAGGAGCTTAAAAAAGAGATCCGTCCCCTAACTAATATTGTTTAATTACAATGCATTTACTACTTTGTTTAACGGTTTGGAAATTTTCAAGGGTAACATTTTCGGGCGTAAATTATTGTTTTTTTTTTGTTAGTGTAAGGACTCACGCTATTTGATATTTGTATGGATGCATGTGAGTCACGAAGGATTTTCAGCTTAAGGGGACCTCTTGTGGTTTTTCTAAAAAAAAATTAAATTATTTTAATGGATTACGAATTTTTAGGGAAGTTTTATAAAAGAAATGAACAAATTTTGAGACTTGTTTGTGATAAAAGGTCGTAAAAGTCAATTAGGTGACAATTTGACATACTTTTCAGATGATTTCTTGCTCAATTTTAATTAAGTTGAGTAATAAAATGTTAAATTGGTCTTTTTTATTATCAGTTAAATTGAAGAATATTGCAAGAAATTATATTTTGATAAGTTGAATAATTTTTTAAAATAATTTTTGGCTTTTTTAAACCATAAAAAAAATTACTAAAATTAAAAAAAAAAATTTTTTGTCACAAAATTTTTTAATTAATTTTTTTTTTAATTTTTTTTTTTTAATTATTTTTTCATTTATTAAATAAAATTAAAAAATTAATTAATTTAATTTATTTTTTTCCAATTTTTACAAAATTTTAAAATTGAGCTTAAATTTAATTTTTAGTTTTTATTTTATTTTTCGATATAAAAGGTTCAACTTTTATTATAAAAAAAATTTTTTGACTTAACATATCTACAAAATTAATCAAAAAATTAAATAATTTATTAAAATTATCTTATTTTATATAATAAAATTTTTAAAAATTAAAAAAATAAAATAAAACAAAAATTCCTTTTAAAATTTAATTTATTTTTTTATGTTTATTTATTTATTTTATTTTATTTATTTTTTTTTTTTTTGAAAAAAATATTTTTGAAGTAATTCAATGTCAAATTTTTTTAAAGTACAAAATTTTGTATCAAAATATTTAAATTTTTTATTTTAAAAAATTTCGAAAAATTTTCAAAAGATACAAAAAAAAATTATTATTCAAATGTTTAATGAATTTTTTAAATATTTTGAGCTCATATCTTAATTTATTTGAACTAAAAATCGTTAAAGTAATCGAAAAAATCTCAAAAATTCTCCTTTTCTTCTAAAAATGAATCAAAACATTATTCTCTTTGGAATAAATTTATATAACAAGACGAAAAATTCTTCCATATAAAATCTGTATCTCGTCGATCAACCTGTCAGATTTAACAAGAACAAGCAAAATTACTCTTTAAATTGTATTTTATTAGCAATAACACGTCAAATTATCAGCTTCACCCAAAAAGTCACAGCTTCTTCTTCATTTCTTGATCGAACCTCGAATCAATCATAATTTTATGATTTTTTTCAATATTTTTCATAAAAAAAAAACAAACAAAGAACGAAAGTTTTTCTTACGAAACACCAAAAGATGTTTCTGTTCATCGTCATTCTCGCCATGCCTTGATAAAGTCATGATGATAACACTTCTTTCACAACAGACTTTCATTAGAACTCTTTTTTCTTGTCTTTTAACAGAACAGACAGAAACGAACCAGAGATGAATAATAATTAAACACACAAAAAATCACATCTCATAATCATAATTACTCAGCACTTTTTTCAATTGATCCCGTTGTTCGACTTTTTCTCTTCTCCTCTTTTAAATTGACACGCGATCTTTTCTCAATGAGAGCAGATCAGAATCAATCAAAAAGCACCAAACAATTACTCCTTTTTAATAATAAAAATTAAATTCATTTTTTTTTTCGAAGGCATTAAGATTCCAATCAAGAACTGTAGAAACACAAATTTCCGAGAATCGTTAACGTTCGACTTGGCTGTCGATGCTACTGGAATCAATTATGACTACTTTTTCACTTCTTTACACGAATCTCGTCATCATAGATTCTCGTAATAATTATCATTAGTATCTTTTCTCGTAATGAATAACATTAACTTGTGTCCATCAGAGAAAAATGCCTTCGATACTACCTGAAAACTTGTTTTTTTATTCTCTGTTGTTTTTTAAATTTCTTGCGTTTATGTTAACAATAAATGCTGAAGAACATTAATGGAGTAAACTTGGAGGAACGACGAGTAAATGACATGTTGTACATTTCAGGGGCGGGAAAGGAGAAAATTTTCACGAGGGATCTACAAAAATTTCTTGATTACTTTTTTCCCTAAAATTGAGCAAAAATCAACAAAATATCCCATAAAAAGTTCCATTGAGAAAAATATCTTACATTTTCAGATGAAATTTAAAAGGAAAAAGTTAAAAATCTTCGGTTTTTGACAATTTTGAGTCCGAAAATAGAAGATTTTTAACTTTTTCCTTTTTAATCAAATCTAAAAATGTAAGAAGAGTATTTAAAAAGAGCTTTTTGTGAGATCTTTTGTTGATTTTCGCTCAATTTTAGAAAAAATTCAATCAAGAATCAACAGAAAAGGTCAAACAGAGGTCAACGGAAGGATACAAGATCAAAAAAGGGATTAGATTAACCTTTTCAGGAGTCAAATTAATCCCTTAAGTAACTTTTTTACATCTTAAGGGATTAATTTAACTCCTTTTTCTAATCCCTTTTTTATCTGTATCCTTCCGTTGGCATGTCTTGACCTTTTCTGTTGAGTTTTTCCCTTTTTTTCATCGTATGTAATTACAACAAATTAATTTATAAATTCAAATCGAGTTCCATTAGTCAGTTTTGAGCTTGTTCTGTGGCTTGGTGCAGAGTTAATAAATTTTATATTAAACCAAATATAAGAAATTTTCCTATTTAAAACCACAAATTTCACAATTTTGTACTCCTCATTTCAAATTTCTGTATTTGTACCGTATTTAATACCGCATTTTTTCTTCGAAATGCGGTAAAAAGTCAAAATATCAAAATCTTTCAAAAAATTATTAAATTTTTCATCTCTTTAATTATTTTTTTTTAGTTTAACGCTAAAAAATGAATTTTTTTACTTAAATTGAGCCCTTAGTTTTTTTTCATATTCCGCCCCTGTTTCCATAGAGATAAACATTCTTGAAAAAGTACAAATAGAGAGATGGTCGCTTTGATGGTTGGATAGAGACGACACTCACACATGTTTAATTTTCTGTAATTTTTTTTCCTTTTCGTCTTTTTTTCGTTGCTTTATTGTGAGAACGAAATAAAAAATAAACATAATACGATATCATGTTTTCATTTTGTTTTTACTGACGTTTTTTTTTGTTTCGTAAATCATTTCTTCCTTTCACAATTAACACAAAATTCATTTGTCGATTGATTTATTTTTCGACTGAGACATAATTTCTAAGTTTCTCAAGTACTTTCGAGTATTATTTTCAAAACTTGTCTCTCAGCTGATTTTGCTTGTTAGTTACTCAAGGAAGCAAAAAGAGAAGTGTTTCTTATATCATAATCATAACAAAAATGTTACTTGAGTTTTTGAGCGAAACAACAACAAGTTCTCTCTTACTTCATGCTATTAACGCATATAATTACACTTTTCATTCATTCATATTTTTATTATAATTTTATGAAAAAAAAATCCACACACGCGTGATGGAAGAAAGTAGCGTACAAGAATATCATCTACTTATCTTATTACATGAGTTTACTTTGTAGTTTGCGTGCGACGAGAGGCTTTTACTGCTTCCTCCGTGCGCTGATGACGACATGGAGTTTTTTTTACGAAAATAATGAATATCTGTGGAATGTCATGGAGCGTGGTAGCGTTATGAAGTTACCTGTGAGAAAACATATGACAATAGAAAAAAGTTGTAAAAGTTTTGTTGGTTGAGTTGAAGGGATTTAAAGATCTGTTGTAGGGTCTGTTGAACTCTTTTGAAAGTATAATGTGTGGTCAGTGAATGACATAAATTAACTGTTTTGCGTTGAAAATTTTCTTTCGCAGTTATTGTTTGAGTAAATTATGTAAGAAATGTGAAAAATTTTTAATACTGAATTTTTTTTAGTTTGTGATTTTTTTTATTAAAAAAATAAATTAAAACAAATTTTTAATAATTTTTTTTTTAAATTAAAAATTAATTTTTTTTAAAATTAAAAACTTTTTTTTTAAATTAAAAAAAAAATTTTTTAAAATTAAAAATTTTTTTTAAAATTAAAAATTTTTTTTTAAATTAAAAAATTATTTTTTAAAAATTAAATTTATTTTTTATTTTTTTTTTAAATAAAAATATATTTTTTAAAATTTAAATTTTTTTTTATTATAATTAAGATTTATTTTCAAAAATTTTTAAATTTAATTTTAAAATTAAAAATTTATTTCTTTAAATCAAAATTTATTTTTTTAAATTAAAAATTTTTTTTTTAAAAATAAAAATAATTTTTATTTTTTAAAATTAAATTAAAGATTGGTTTTTTAAAATTATTTTTTTTCAAATAAAAATTTATTTAATATTTTTTTTATTTTTAAAAATTATTCGCGAAAAATTTTTAAATTATAAAAAAAATGAAGAAACGCTTGAAAAAACAACAAAAGGAGTGGTTAGAGGAAACAATTTTGCATTGGATGCTCTTCCGATCGACCTCAGAATAAAAAAAAAGTTTTTGTTTTTTATTACTTTTTTGCCGGTTCATCAAAATTATTTCAAACGTAATATTATTCAGTGTCTAAAAGATTGTATCAGCACCTTCAGAAGTGTTAATGAAATGCAATTCTCCTTCAAACCATTTCAGTGAGGAAATATAAGTCACAAAAAATAAAAAATTACAAGATTCAAGTTTCATAAATGTTAGCTTGTTTTCTACTGAAACCCATAATTAATCTTAAAAAATTATTTATTTTTTGTTCATTAAAATATTTTGCAAGAAATTTTAACACACTTTTTAAAATTTTATTAAAATTAAAATTTTAAAATTAATTAAAAAAAATTAATACCCATTAATTATTTAAAAAAAAAGTAATTAAAATTAAATTAAATTAATTTTAAAAAAAATAAAATTTAATTAAAATTAAAAAAAAAAATAAATAAAAATTTAAATGAAATGAAAAATTTCAAAGAAAAATTATATTTATTTTTTTTTTAAATTTTAAAGGCAAAGAACTTATAACGGAACTCTTGACCTTCAACTTTAATTAATTAATCACTACAAAAATTAAAATGACGTAAAAAATCAAATGAAGCCCTTTAAAGGGCTTAAAATCTATTTTCTCACATGTTCTTGTAACAAAAGCTTTTTCCATTATCATCGGTAACTATCTTGATTGATAGACAATGGACTTGACAAAGCACAATTTTTATTCAAATTCATCAGCGTCTATTTTCGGCTTAGTGTCATTTAATTTTTTTACCACATTATTTCATTAGTTCGTAGAGAAAAAAGCTTAATTCGCTCCATAGTTGCTTCGAAATAGTGAGAAATATAAATATAATAATAACATTATAATGTCAATGCTTGAAAATCAGCGAAATACTATTTAAAGCATAATGTGCGTGCTCCATGCCCAGCTAATCGATTGTGTAATATTATTAAGTCCGTCAGGTTTCTATCGAACAAAAACGACTGACGAAGTAGATGAATGACGAAGAAATGCCATAAAATGAGTTTTACGAGTATTATTAGATCTTTGCTGTTTTTTATGGTTTTCATGGACAAATTTTGTGGATAAACAAAAAAAATGTTTGTTTGTGAGACAAGATTCTGATTTCTTTACGCGTAAAAAGGTGAATTATGTGACGACGACATGTTAAAAGGTCAGATTCTATTGATTTTGAGTGATTATTAATCAACTGACCCAAATAAGGCACACGAACATAATTAAAACTTGTTTTTTTTCCATCGTAAAATTGTAAAATAATCAAAACATGCGATGACAGCGCGACATTTATTTGCATATTTAATGCCGAAAGCGAATTTTTTCTTGAAAAATGCAACAAAGTGGCGTGTCAATGGTCGCTTTTAACATTTTTTCATAATTTTTTTGTAATTTACTTAAATAAAATTGAATTTAAAATTGTGTATTTTTTAAAAAAATTATTTTTTTCAAATTTTTTAAATTTTATTTTTTAAAATATTTATTTTTTAAAATAAAAAAAATTTTTTTAAAATTAAAAATTTATTTTTTAAAAAATTATTTTTTAAATTAAAAAAAATTTTTTAAAATTAAAAATTTAATTTTAAATAAAAAAAAAATAAATAAAAAATTATTTTTTTTTAAATATTTAATTTTTATTATTAAAATTAATTTTTTTAAAAATTAAAAATAATAAAAAAAATTAATTTTATTAAATAAATAAAATTATTTTTAAAAAAAAAATTATTTTTTAAATAAAAATTTATTTAATATTTTATTATTTATTTTATTTTTTTTTCTTTTAAATTCGTTCACGAAAATTTTCAAATTATAAAAAAAACTGAAGAATTTCTTCATTTTTTGAAATGCCCACAAGCGAAAATTTTATTCGCCGAAAAAAAGTTAATTGAATCATTTCACAATAAAAATTACTTAATTCGTCCAAAAAGCGACAAAAAATGACGGTTGGCATGGCATTGAAACAAAATCCAAACAAAATGACTTTTTTTCACGGTGAACGATGCAGAAAAACGAACGAGTTGGAGTCTCAAGAACCCCATTTGTATGTCTTCCGTACATTTCTCTCTCTTACGTATAAAAATTATCGCTAAGACGACATTTGACGCTTTTTTGCTAATATTAATTTACACACAAGAAAAGCCTTACGCAGTACAGCAAAAAAAAATGAAATTCGATATATATCAATTGTAAACCGGCAAAAAAAAATAATTTCTTTATTAACGACTCGCACGACTTCTTCAACGTTCGACGTAAATATTTATTATTATGAAACAAGCAATTTTCCGTCGATCGTCTGGTATTTCATTTTTTTCGTCGTTTTCGAAACAAAAGTCGTATCGTACGCGTGTTACATGCTATTAACCCAATCAATTTTAATTAGATCTATTTAAAAAAATGTTTCATAAACGATCACTTTTTTTAAAACAAGAGAGTTCGTAGGAAGATAACTCCGAGTACTGCTCGTCAATAAATATGGGGAACGTGGACCAATAATTAAATTTAAAAGGTCTTTCCCTCTTGAAAAGTGTGTTAAATTTCGGTCTGGAAAGTTTCTTTGAATGATTAGTCACTGTTTGGTATTCATGAAATTGAATGTTTATTAAATGGAGCAAATTTTTTTTATTGCTCAATGGAAATTAATGAAAAATGAGAAAAATATTATTATAAATTATCAAAGAAATTTTTTAGAAAAAAATTAACGGAAGTCATTGATATAAATTTTAAAAGAACTATTTTTAGTAGGTACATTTTTTGTCATAAAATTGAATTTTATTGCTTCGTTTTTTTTTAATTTTTTTTTTTTTTTTAATTTTTTTTTTTTCACATTTTTTTCATAAAATTTTAATTTTAAAAATTTTTTTGCAAAATTTTTCATAAAACAATAAAATTTATTATGATAAAATTATTTTTTCAATTAAAATAAATTTTAATAATATAAAAAATTAAAATTTCTTTAATCAAAATAAATTATTAACATGAATATTTCAAAATTTTTAAAATAAAATTTTTGTATTTTTATATGGCAATGCTAATTTTTATAATTTAAATAATAATTTTTATTTTTTAAAAATTATTTTATTATTTTTTTTCAAATAAATTTTATTTTAATTCAATGCTTCATATAAGAAAAACGACCAATTTTCTGAAAATATTTGTCCAAAAATCCATAAATTAACTTTAAAACGTT
Source organism: Culicoides brevitarsis (assembly GCF_036172545.1). Classification (NCBI taxonomy): domain Eukaryota; kingdom Metazoa; phylum Arthropoda; class Insecta; order Diptera; family Ceratopogonidae; genus Culicoides; species Culicoides brevitarsis. The sequence goes on along the minus strand of NC_087087.1, from coordinate 33,677,837 downwards.
TTTAACAACTTTTTTAGAATTTTTTTTGTATTTGTAAAAAATTAAAAATAAAAATTGAAAAAAAAAATTTTAAAACTAAATATTCAAGTCAATTTTTGAACCGAAAATTTCTATTCAAATACTTTCCATTTTTGTGAATTTTTGTGAAATAACTAACAATTGAATGAGTAAGCATCTCGCTATATTGCCCGATTATGACATTTTCCGATTAAAAAAATTTAAATAATCTTTAGTCACAATTCTGTCATATAAATATTACCAACATTTTTTCAAACTCGTACAAATACCTCCCGTTGCTGCCATCGTACAAATAGACCACACCAAAAACCAGTTTTGCGTTTAGCTGCAAGACATGACGAACACAATACACTTTATAACTTTATTTTTTTTATGTTACGAGTTTTATTTTTCGTATGACCAACATCTAAAAAATGCATTCCCGTATGTTTGATTTCAACTCTTTTATCGCGGTTGTCTTGTCTTCGATCGATTTCTTGATCAAATCTGATGCTGGTGAATCACTTGTCGAGGAAAAAGTCGAAGATGGATAAAAGTCATCGACATTCGTCACACACATTGTTGCTCTTTTTAATTATTTAGTTACGTTGCTTGTTGGTGTGAATTGCTACAGACATAAAAAAAGATACGTAACAATATAAAAAAAAATAATAATAAAGCAGAAGAATACGATTTTTTTCTGTTTACGAAGCAGTAAAAATAACGACTTTTACTTTATCACGGTACAATTAATTTCATTAAATTAAAATAAAAAATTCAAACAATGTGACTTTAAAATGATTTTTTTCGTTTGTTAAGGTCGGAAATTGAAACATTAGATTTTTTTGGATTTTTTTTATCCATCTTGGGAACCTTTCAATAAAAAATGAGGAAATTTGATGAAAATACGAAGATTTCCAACTGTTTTCGCACAAAAACAACAACAACAATTGAAGGAGGAAGCAACTAACACGCAAGCAAGATGCGAAGAAAATGATTTATTAACCGTTTTACGAACGAACATTAGGTTAGTAGAGTGAATTATGCGGCATGAAAATCATTTTAACTAATTTATGTCGATGAATAGTAGTTTGTCATAATAAGAAAATGTTTAATTGATGTCTCGTGTGAGTTGTTGATGCTTTTGTTTTTATACGAGACGCGTGGTTGGGAGTACAAAAGTTGTTAAATTTTAATAAAGGTAAGCACACGTGGCATGGACCTTCGGAAATTTGGTTCAACTAAGAGACGTGCTGCGTAATTCAAGGCTTTAAGTAGCTGGAAGTGAACTAATAAGCTGAATTCGTTTCGCTTTTTCGAAATTATTGGCAAAGTAATCAAATTATTAATGATATTTTGGTTCATTATGGGTCAATTTATTACTTCCTAAAGCAAAAAAATAATAATAAATAAAAATAGAAATTTTTAATTCAAAAATTGACTTGTGAAATGTTCAAGTTCATAAAATTTACTTTTTTGACTCAATAAATAATTATTAGAAATTTAATTTCTTGTTCAATAATACAAAAAAAATGTCTAAAAAGGTATAAAAATTACTTTAAAATTAATTTATGGATTTTTTTATGAAAAATATAAAATTAAAATAAAATTTATATAAAAAAAATATTAAAATAATTTAAAAAAAAAAAATAAAAATTATTAAATATTTACATAATCATTAAAATTATATTATATTATTAAAATTATTAAATTTAATTAAATAAAATTTTTAACAATTAAAATTGTAAATAAATGAAAATAATTAATAAATTAATTAAATTATTAATTTTTAATATTATTTTTTTATTTATTATTTTAATTAATAATTATTAAAAATTGAATTATTAACATTCGAATATTTTTTCGATTTTTTTTGCATTATTTATTAATTTCTTGGCTTGGATTAATTAAAATATTTTATTTTATTCAGCACAGGGTTAAACGATTTCTCTCCTGTTGTCAATTTCGAGCTTCTTTGGACTTCCTTCTTTTAAATTTTAATATTTTTCGATAAAATTTTAATGCTAAAAATAGAAAAAAAATATAAAAAAAATAATTAAGCAAAACTATTCCTTATCCAACCACAAAATCTTAATTTAATCAAGAAAAAACATAAATTAATAAAGAAACAAGCAATAAAATCTCGTTAAAAAAGAATTCCCGGACATTACTTTCATAAAATTAACTCATTTTTAATCAAGTCGCGACGTCGTGCGTCACCCTCAAAAGGTCAAAACGCATTGACCAATTAATAAATTCATAATTTTATTTAATTAATTGCAACGCGGAAAATTTCTTCGTCTCCACAAATATTTAGACTCAAATTCCAAATATTTACACGAAAAACTATCGAGACACCGCAAATTGTTTACTTAAATTTCACACATGTTAATTTTTCTCCCGTTATATTTTTATCTTTTTAAAATTCTTTTGCACTAATTCCAAACAAAACAAGGGAACGTGATGCATTTTTGTTATTTTTTACTTGAAAATCGAACAATGCGCCACAAATCAAGCAGTTGAGAAATTTTTTTTTACGTAAAAAATGTGTTGATTTCGAATTTTTCGATTGTACATTCTTGAGAAACTTTGAATAAACAACGAAAAATTTCGTTAGACGATTAAACGGTTGCACTCCAACTATTTCAGTTCATAAAAATTGAATAAATCATTTTGGGATTGAAACAAAAACAAATAAAAATGATGTCTGTGATAATAACAATAGATTTTGTATTAAAAAAAAAAAACAAGAAAAAAATATAAATCATCTGTTTCTGTTAAAAAATGTGTTCAAATGACGTTTACTTGCGTTATTTGTTCAGACTGAGCAGTAACATCATCTCTAAAAGATCATCTTTTATAGTTTTTTTTTTCGTTTTTAAATGACTACAAACAGAGTTTGATTGAAAGTCTGAACGAGAAGCATAATAAATTTTATAAATTATCTTTTTCGTTCGTTCACAAATAAATAAATAAAAATGTTGGAGTTAGAACATTTTTTTTTTAATCTAATAAAGGCCGTTAAAATTCTCATGTAATTCATTATTTTAATTATAATTATTCGAAAAATTTATGTGCATTAGAACTTGTTGTCAATTAGGCAAGAATCAAATCAAATTAAAATGTTTTTCGGAATACCAAAATTTTTTAATTAATTTTTTTGAATTTATTTTTAGTATAATTAAAAATTTCTCTGGCGTTGTTGTTTTTTAATCAATTGACCCGTGAAGGCATGTGAAACGTGTTTTAGATGATTATTAGGTCGTGTACGTGATATATGTTAACGACGGATAAGATGAAGTGTTTTTAGTAATTTATTAAAAATTATGGGCGGTTTTGGTGTGATTTTGATGTCCGTTAATTATTCGTTTTTGTAAAATGAGACATTTTAAGGTTATTTGATGAAAATTGCAAATTTCTTTAAAAATAAATGAAATTAAAAAAAAAAAATTATATAAAAATTCAGAAAACAAAAATATTTAAAATGTTTTCAAATCTTGCAGAAAAATAATTTTTTATCAAAAATAAAAAAAATAAATAAAAAAAAAAAATTTTTAAATAAAAATAAATAAATAATAAAATAAATAAAAATATTATAAAAAAAAATAAAACTTCTGTAATTTTTTTTACTGAACAAGTTTTAACAGATTTTAATAGACTTCCAAGAATTAAATCTTATCAATAAATTTTTAATGCTTTTTTAATCGTTTAACTGTTTCTTATTTTTATGTTGTTTTTTTTTCTATTCTTTGTAATAATTAACTTGAGGAAATTACTCATTAGTCATTAAATGTATAAGATTTTAACGAAAAAATTAAAGAAAATTTTAATTAAAAAAATATTTTAAGCTCAAGGTATAAAAATGTTTGAAAAATTTTAAAATTTTATTTAAAATTATTTATAAATTATTATTTAAAATTATTTTTAAATGATTTTTTTTATTTATTTCTTTATTTTTATTTTTTTTATTATTTTTTTTTTAATTTAAAATTTTTTTTTACAAGTTGTCATATTTCAAAAAATAAAAATAAATAAATATTTTTTTGTCTCAATAAATTTTAATTTTTATTATTTTTCCTTTTTTCATTTGTTTTTATTTTAAGTATTTCATGAAAATTTTATTAAAAATAAATAAAAAATTAATTTAAATAATAATATTTTTTTATTTGAGCAATTTTTAATAATTTTTTCTATTTTATTTTTTTTTTTACAAAAAATTTATTTAAAAAGAAATTTAATAAAATAAATATTTTTTAATGATAAGAAATGATTTTTTTCATTTTTTTTATTTTTTAATTTTTTTTTTTATTTTAATGAAAAATCATTTTATTAATCATTATAAAATTTCTTTATGAGATAAAAAATTTTTCATATTTAAAAAAAAATAAAAAAAATAAAGTAAATAAATATTTTCTATCAAGGAATTTTTTTCTCAAAAAGTTTTATTTTTTATTTTACATTTTTTCTATTTTTTTACGAAAAATTAATTAAAAAAAAAATTAAAAAAATTTTTTTAACATGAATCATTTTACTGAAAATTTATGAAAAAAAATCTCTTAATTAAAATTATTTTTTTACTTCAAAAAAAAATCCGCTAATGCCAATAACCTCAACCATTCAATCCAAACATGTTGATTTATTTATATTCATCAGTCACACTCAACTTATCAAAAAATTTCACGAAATCCCATAAACCAACAAAGCTCCGAGCTACAGGCGGTCCAAAAAACCTACTTTTAACTCTACTTTTGCTTTTCACATCTCGTTCCGTTCCATTTTTAGCCCATTATTACTTTATCTCTCGGGTCAACTTCACCTGCTTTTCATCTCCTACTTAATTATGCTCACGACGACGACGGAAGAGCATCAAAACTGACAAATCAGAAAAAAAATAAACAATGCGATTGTACTCGAAACACAGTTCTGTGACTTTTTCTTCCGCTACATTTTTTTTTCGCGCGAGAAAAATTTCTTGATATCGAAATCTGTATCAAAAAATCTAAGTTACGATGAGACTGTAACTTTCCAAATAATTGTTGTGACCAGAAACTCTTTTTTTTCGTTGTAACATAATTATTTGTCATCATTAAAGTTGTATTTTACATTCTAGTGCTCAGTTCGTAATGGCAACTGCACGATGGGAGAGAATTATACGGAATTTTGTTACAGTTAGCATTGTTTTTCTTTTAATTGTTGCTTTTTTTGCGCTAATCTGTTGCACTGACTGAATAATTTTGCATTCTGTTCAAGGTTTCTCCGGTAAATAAATCTAAATTAATTTATTTTAACGGTTTTGAACCTTGATCCAGTCTACTAACACGGATTTTTTTCATTTTTCGCTGCTTCATGTCACTTTTCTGACGAAAAACAGGCGAGATTTGAATATTTTTCGTATAAAACTTTTGATTTAGTGCGATTTTCGGCTTATAAATCATCAAAAGTGCTCTCGTTATTTCTCTTTTTATGCAACAAAACAACATTCGAATCGAAATTTATCGTTTCCCGTGTTTGTTTTTGCTTCGAACAAGTAGAACTTTGTGATTGAAACACTTCCTCTGGCTTCTGCTCTTTCATCGTCTCTCACAAAATTTATTTCTTTTGGGAAAAGTTTTACTTGCATTTTTAAAACTCAATTAAACATTCGATTTTTCTCGTCTCTTTTCAGAAAACAATGCAATCCAGCCGCCTCGATTCACAACGCAACCGTCGTCGTCGTCAGCGATGGTGCAAGAAGGACGCACGAAGATTCTGCAATGCTTCGCTCTTGGTAAGTTTTGTGCTCATTTTCTTAATTTAATGTGCCTTTGTAACGTTCTCGACCCACAAAAAGTTTACTTTTAACACGTAACGAAGAAGAATTTGCTAAAAATAGTGCACACTATACGGATAAAATCTTCCTGAAAGCATTAAATTACAAATGTCAATTAATGGTTTTGAGAAGAAAAAATTTGATGAAAGCGCATTTTCGCTCATTTTGTAAAATTTTGAAAAAAATTATTAAAAAATTTTTATTTTTTTTTTTTTTTTTTTAATTTTTAAAAATTTTTAATTTAAAATTTTTATTTATTAAAAAAATGTAAGAAATTCGAAAAAAAAATATTTTTTATAATTTAATTAAAAAATAATAAAATAATTTAATTAAAAAAATTATTTTTAATTTTTTATCAGAAATTTAAGTAAAATTTTGTTCATTAAATTTATGAAAAATTAAATCAATTAATAATTATTTTTTTTAATTTTTACAATTCATTTTATTTTAGCAAAATTTTAAAATTATTTAAATTTTTTTTTTTTCAATAAAAAATAATTTATTAATTAATTTTCGATAATAAAAAAAATTATTTTATTAAAATTTTTGAATAAAAAAATGTTTAATATTTTTTTTAATAAAAAGAATTTTTAAAATAATTAAAATAGTTTTTTTTAAATTAAATTTAATAATTAATTAATTTATTGTTTTTTTAATAAAAAAATTATTTTAATAAATTTTATGAGTAAAAAAATAATTTATTACATAATAAAAAAATTTTTTATTTTTATTTTAAATATTTTATTCAAAAAAAAAAAAAAAATTCATAAAAAATTAATTAACCAATAAATGATTGTTTTACTCATAAAATTTATTAAATTAATTTTTATTTTTGAAAAACAATAAATTAATTAATTATTAAAATATATTTTAAAAATTAAAAAAAAAAATATTTTTATGATTTAAAAAAAATTAAATAATTTTAAAAATAATTAAATAAAAATTTTAAATTTTTTAATAAAATAAAATAAATTTTAAAAATTAAAAAAAAATAATTATTAATTAATTTTATTATTAATAAATTATTTTTTATTTTTCATAAATTTAATGAACAAAATTTCACAAAAAAAATAAAATTTTCTGATATAATTTTTTTTTCAATTTTCAATTAAATTATTATTTTATTTCAATAAAATTCCTCACCGGACAGACAATTTTTTTTCGAAAAAATTCAATTTCCAGTAATTACTCCAAAAAAATTACAGGCATTAAACACGTGTGTTGTTAGTTAGGAGAGTACCGATGCATAAATATTTAAGCGAACGACTCCCATATGTTGCATAAAAATAACTTTTAATGGTGTTGAACGTCGTCGTCGTCGTCTCCGTTGATGCAATACCGAAAAATTTACAAAACTTACAGCTGGAACTTTATTTTCTTGCACGTTAAGAAGAGGAAAAGGCTCATTATTACTTGAGCGTCACTTTCAGCCAGTTTTAAAATAATAATAACAGTCATTAGCTGCAAAGAAGAAGAATTTTTCCACAAATTTGAATTAAATTACGAGAATATCAGCTAAGAAGTCAGCATCAAAGAAGTCAGTTTCCGTCTTCGAAGCAATTTTTGTCGATAATTTATGTCGGATGTCAATATATGCAGGATTTTTGTCACCTTTCGCCTCTCTATTGGGCATCTAAATAATTCGATGTGAGATTTCTTGTTACTTTATCCCTTTTTTGTTGCGGTAAATATTTAATCAATGCAGAGCTATTGAAGAAAAGGGTCAACAAAACATGTCTTTTTGTCGTGATGTCGGTCGTTCCTTGATCCATCGTCCTCAATAAGGTTCTGTTTGTCTTTTTTGCATGTCGAACGTATGTCGTGTTAATGAGTTTTTGCATAGTAAATTACCTTTTGATGACTTAGATGCATGGGATAAGGTGTCTTTAGAAAAGTTTCGTCGAGATTTGATGCGAAAACGGATAAAATTGAGTCTCGCCTGAGGTTTGAAGAGACAAAAAGCGGTTATTGACTTTAAAAATTGAGGTTTTAAGAGATTTTCATTTAAAATTTTAATGAAAATTCATGAAAATTTTCCTAAAATTTTGAAAAATTTAATTTTTTAATAAAAAATTTTCAAAATTTATAAAAAATTTTAAAAATAATTAAAAATTAAATTTTTTAAAAATTTTGAAAAAACATGAAATTTTTTTTTTTCAAAATTTCAAAAAATTTTTTCAAAAAAAAATAAAAAAAAATTGTTAAAAAAAATTATTTTTTTCATAAAAATTCATAAAATTTTCCCAAAATGAATTTTTTAAGAAAAATTTTATTCAAATTTTTTTTTTTTTATAAAAAAAAAATATTCCAAAATGAATTTTTTAAGAAACATTTTAAATTTTTTTTTCGTACAAATAGTGAACATTGACTCTAAAAAGTGAATTTTTTAAATATTTTTTAATAAAAATCTTTTTAAAAAATTAAAAATTTGAAAATTTTTTAAGTAAAAATTAAAAATCAAAGCTTAAGGTACAAATTTTAATGAAAAATCTTACTTTTTAAATTAAAAATCTTAAAATTTAAAGAAAAAATTAAATTTTTGTATCAAAATTAGTTTTATTCAACAATTTTCCCATTCAGTTCACTTCAAATAATAATACAGGGAATGAGACGTTTTTTTTTCTTTCATAATAAATTAACTGGAAATTTTAAAAATTGAAATTATTTGTGCCATCGGTGCCATTTGCCGTCGGATTGAACGTCAATTGTCCATTTTCCTCGGCAGGCGCCAATCCCTCTTCCTCCTGCGTGCCATCACTGAAGTATTTATCGACAATGGCAAACGACGACTTGTAAATATCCTCGTTCTCGTGACTCTGCAGATTCTCCAGCTTATCCAAACCGCCAATTTCCTCAATGAGCATCGAAAGATTCTCAACCCCGTTGATTTTCTCAGCGAATTTGAACAAATTTTCCAATCCCGACAAGACAACTTTGATCGTGCGAGCGTCTGTCGACTCGAGTAAGTCACAGAATGGCTTCATGACGGGGAATTTTTCGATCAAATAGATAATTTGCTCAGTGCTGCCGCCGGTTGTGGTATTTGTGATGGCCCAAGCTGCTTCTTTTTGACTCTTAAAGTCGCCCGAATCGAGAACTTTTACTAAATTAGCCATGACATCGCTGCTCAAGACATATCCGATTTGATCTTGATTGCCAGCGGTGATGTTACTGACAGTCCATGCCGCTTCCTTAACGATTGCGGGTTTTTTGTGTTCCAAAAGTTTCGCTAAACGAGGCAAAACGTTCGCATTTAGCACGGCATCTGTTTGAACGTCATTTCCAGTGACGATATTTCCAACTGTACGCAAAGTTGGCGTGATAATGGCGACATTTTCGGAATCCAGAAGGTTCACGAGCAACGGAACAGCTCCCGAATCGACGACAGCTTGAATTTTATCTGCCTCGTCGTCCGTAACGTACGACAGGGCCCAACAGGAATCCGCTAAAATTTGGTCGTCAGTGTGTTTGAGCAGCTCTGCGAGCACAGGCAACAACGGTTTGATTTTTTCGAAAGGCGGATGCGGGTTTTTGTTACGGCACAAGTTGCTGCACAGCCATACGACGTTGCGAAGGAATGAATTTTGAATGGGTTTTTCGATGAGACGCAACAAGTTGTCGACAACGTTGTGCGAAAGTACGAAATCACGAGCATTGGGACCATCTCCGGCGATGTTACCCAAGGCCCAGACAGCTTGTTCGGCGACATTTTGCTCCGGCGACATGAGAAGCGCGATGAATTTTGGCACGGCGCCTGATTGGATGACGGCATTTGTTTGCTCCGACGTGCCTGATGCGATATTTGTCAACGCCCAAGCAGCTTCGAATTGTAATTTTGGACTGAAAAAGAAGAAAAATTGTTAAAATCGATTGAAAATTAAAAAATTTGAAAAATTCTCAAGTTTTGGTAAAATTTTGGTAAATTTCGTACAAATTCAATTTAAAAAAAATTCTTAATTTTTTAAATTTTTAAAAAAAAAAATTTTAAAAATTTTGTAAAAAAAAAAAAAAATAAATTTTTGACTTATGAATATTTTTGAAAATTAATTCACAAAAATTTTAAAAATCTTATGAATTTAAAAAAAAAAATTATTTAAAAAATTAAATTTTTGAGAAGTTATTTAAAATTAATTCACAAAAATTCAAAAAATCTTAAAAATTTTCGAAAAAAAAATTTTTTTAAATTAAATTTTAAAATTTTGAAAAATTAAAAATATTTTTCTTTACAAAATTTAAAATTTTTCACAAAAAAATAGAAAAAGTACGAAAATATAAAATTTTTAAAACTTGAAAAAAATAATTTTTGTCGAAATTGAACCAAAAATTGAACATTTTCCTCTAAAATTCTTTAAAAAAATTAAATTCACGAAAATTTTTCAAAATTTTCTCACAAAAAAAGCAACTTACTTATCAAATCTCTCCAAAAACGAGACAAAAATCGGAACAACGCCATGCCCGATCATCGTGTCAATCGGCGGATTCCGTTCTTTGCTCAACATTTTCCTTGCCGCTTGCACACTTTCGAATTCGCGCACCGGATCCTTGCTATTTAGCCCATTTACGATATCAGTCATGTTAAAAGTCGACGGCGATTGTCCATTGCTCTCCTGCAACGGCGACAAAGGCTCGTCATCGGCCGTATGAATGTTTCGTCGCTTGAAAAGTTGGTCGTCTTTTTTGTTTTTGCGCAATTCGACGGTAACATCGTGTCTCCGTTGCCTCAAAAGCTCCTGACTTCCCTTGTTTTGCAACGTTTTGAAGGCACCAATGCGACCCGCTTGCGTATTTTCCGACATCTTCTCGACTTTGATCTGCAAAAAAATAAAAAAAAAAAACATGAAATTCGCTCGTGTATGGGAATTTAACGGAAATTTGCTGCCGGTTTCACATGTGTTCCATACACAGAGACACACGTCGTGCAGCTCGAGACGAAGATAATAGCAAAGAGAAGACGACTGAAGGACAAAGAACTCCGAGAAACTCATTTTTCAGAGGCTTTTTGCTCGAATTTCAGCTACTTGTTGCTTCAGCACACGAGAATTGCGTTTCACAAAGTGACGAAATACACAAAAAAGTGCGTAATTGTTCAAGTAGGCAGCGGAAATTTTTCATGTGCTTAACTTTTTGCGCAATTTTTGGCAGATTTGAAAGGAATTTTTAAAAACTTTTATGATTTTCGGTGAGAGTACGATTGGTTCTTACCTCAGATGATAAATTTAAGTGTTTAATGCACGAAATTCAAGGTAAATTTGACTAAAATATGCGGGAAATGACGCTTTGTAACGACGCTTATTGTCTCGAATTGACGTGAAGGCGAGTTATCACTTTCATTCGTCTCAAAAGTATTAAATCTTGAATTAGTGTGAAAGCGAATTTCGTTTTAGTTCAATTTATTTCCGCAAGAGGGCTTTTTAAAAAACACCTGTCGTCTCCATCTGAGTTAATTTGGCTGAAAAATTAAATATTTAATTAAAAAATTATTTTAAAAAAAGTTTAATTTCTAAAAAATTTTTAAAATTTAAAAAAAATTTTATTTAAATAATTTATTTTTTTTTTATTTTAATAAAATTAAGTTTTATTGATTAATTTTTTTATTTCTTCAAAAAAAAATTTTTTATTAATTTTTAATTTTTTTAAAAATACTTAAAAAATAATTTAATAAAATATTTTTAATTAATTAAATATTTGAAAATTTTACTTGACAAAATATTGTAAAAAAATAAGTTTTTTTTTTAATTTTATTCGAATTATGTAATTTCTTCTAAATTATATTTTTTTTTAAATTTTAATTATTTTTATAAATTTTTTTTTATTTAAATTAATTAATTATTAAAGAAAAAAAAAATCAAAATTCAGTCAAAAATTTTTAATTTTTCTAAATTTTTAAATTTTATTTTTTTAAGAATAATATTTTAAATAAATTATTTTCAATTAAATCAATAAAAATTTTTCTTTTATTTTTTTTAAATTTAAATTTACTCAAATTATTTTTATTTTAGGTAAATAAAAAAAAAGAAAAATATAAATCAACACAAAAATGTATGAAAAAATATAAAGAAATTTTTTTTTTAATAAATTAAATTAAAATTTATAAGAATTTTAAAATTTTTTTTGTCAATTTTATTAATTAAAAATTTTGTTTAAATTTTATATTATTTAAATTAGTTAATTAAATGAATCATTTTAATTAAAATTAATAAAATTAAAAAAAAAATTTAAAATTATTTTTATAAAATTTAGAAGAAAAAATAAAAATTTTGATAATTTTTCACATATTTGCTTGATTTAGATTAATAAAAATTATTTTTACTCACATTTTAATAAATTTTCCCCATTTTTTCATTCCAGGCTACCCCCAACCGATGTACAAATGGCTCAAAAACGGCGAATCCATCACGCATTTCAGCAGCAACCAGTACCATCGTATCAACAATGTGCAACGAAACGATTCGGGATCATACAAATGTCTCGCCAAAAACGAAGCTGGAACAATTTTCAGTGAAAAAATCGACGTAACTGTCGCTTACATGGGCACCTTTGACGATCTCACGGAACGAACGATCTCCGTCGAAGCAGGAAAAGCAGCTGTCATTGATTTGTCGCCAATTGACTCGATTCCGGCGCCAAGTGTGACTTGGATGACTGACGAGGGGGCACTTTATGACATCAAATATGCCGTGACGTCGAAGAATCAACTTGTAATTTTGAGCGTGGATGATGGCGATCAGAAAAGTTATCGAGCACGTGCAATAAATGCGCAACTTGGCAAAGAAGAGAATTCAGCATTTGTTCGTTTGAACGTCAGCGGAGGGGATTTCTTCTCAGATATTGCTCCGGAAATCATCGTTCATCCAGAATCGAAGAAATTAGTGAAAGGCGAGGAGATTTATGAACTTCAATGTATCACAAATGCTCGCCCGTTGCACGAATTAGAGACTTTGTGGATGAAAGACGGGATTTTAATCGAAAATGCGGGAATTTCTTACACTTTAAATGACCCATGGAATCGAACTTTGGCACTTTTACATGCAAATCTCACTCACACGGGCGAATATACGTGTCAAGTTCGTCTCCGAAGCGGCGGATTTCCAACTGTGACATCCACAGCAATCATCAGCGTGCTTGAATCGCCGACATTTTTCACTCCCTTGCGAACAGAAACGTTAGCAGAATTCGGACAACAACTAACTTTGCCATGTGACGTCATTGGATCGCCCGTTCCTCATGTCACGTGGTTCAAAAATGCCGAAGCCCTGGATTTAACAACGGACAAGTACAAAGTTCAGGAGGATAATTCACTTCTCATCAAAAAAGTCGACTCTTCGGCAATGTTTCAATGTCTGGCTTCCAATTCAGCAGGAGAAAAATCCTCCTATACATGGGTTCGAGTGAAAAGTAAGTAAAAAATTTGAATTTTTTAATAAAAAAAATGGGATCAAAGGGAATTTTTAACTAAAAAACTTACTAATTCAATTTTCTGGTAGCCCTTTCCGATCATTTTCATCTCAATCGTGTTCGAAGATTGGCTCAGCCACGCATCATTCGCGTGCGAGCCTCCTCATCACCCGCAAAACTCAAGAAATATAAAAAGGAATTTGAGTTTGATTATGAGCGTAAGAAAAATGACAGCCATTAAGCTCGCATTTTTTATGAGTGAGGCACGATTTTGAGAATTTTGTTGCACAAATTATGATTTTTATCGCTAAATTTTGGAATGAAAAGCATGAACTTCGATTTTTTTAGAACTTCTTTTTTTGAGAGTCAATTTTTGTTATTTTTAAAAAAATTTTTAGAAAAAAAATTTTTTTTTAAATAAAAAAATTTATTTTAATAACCTAAAAATATGAAAAAAATTAATTAAATTTTATTAAATTATTTAATATTTTTTCAAAATTTTAAAAAATTAATTAATTAAATTAAAAATTAATTATTAAATTAAAATAAAATTAAATTAAATTAAATTATTTTTTAAAGAATAGTGCAAAATTTAATAAAAAAAAATTTGAAAAAAAAATAATTTTTAATAAAAAATATAAATTTAAAATTAAATAATAAAATTTAAAATTTTTTTAATTCAAATTTAAAAATAAATTTTTTTTAATTTTTAATTTTCAAAAAAATAATTAAATTTTAAATAAAAAATTAATTTAATAAAAATAAATTTTAATAAAAATTTTAAATTAAAATTTAAAAAAAAAATTAATTTAAAATAAAATTTAAGTTCAAAATTAATTTAATTAAAAATTAAAAATAAAATTTAAAAAAAAATTAATAAAAAATTTGAATAAAAATAAAATTTTAAAGATAAAAATAAATTAAGTTAAGATTAAATAAAATTGAAATTAAAAATAATAAAAAATTAATTTATTTTAATTTAAAATTTCAAATAAAAATTAAATTCATTAAAAAAATTTAAATAAAATGTTAAAAATAAAAAAAATTAAAAAAAATTAAAAACTTAAAAAAAAAAAATTAAATTTTCTTTAAAAAATCAAAAATTGACTAAAAACTATCTTTCATGCAATTTTTTCTCACAATATTTGCACAAATTTAATTTTTTCTCACTGTCTCACTATCACTTTTGTACATAAAATTTTCACTCGAGCACTTTTCGCACATTTTTCTGCATATTTTAAATTTTTTTTTACACTTTTTACCACAAAATGCATTTTTCAAAATTTTTTTCTTAATTTTTTCAAGTTTCTAATCGATTTTTATGAATATTTTTAGCTTCAATGCCCATAATGGAGATTTATCCGCAAAATGTGACTGCCTTAGATGGCAAAGAAGCAACTATCACGTGTCGTGCTTTTGGAGCTCCAAATCCGAATGTCACATGGATTTACAATAGTAAGTGAATTTCTTTATTTTTAATGAAATTTTATTAATTTTCTCCTCAATTTCAACAGAAACCAACAGCATTGAACCTTCTGGGCGTCTTCAAATCTTGGAATCGGGCGATTTGCTCATCTCGAATGTTCGCAAAGAAGATGCCGGTTTTTACATGTGCATCCGTTCAAACGAAGCGGGAAGTGTCGAAGGCGAAGCTTACCTCACTGTGATGGTTCGCACTCAAATTATTCAACCGCCTGTCGATACGGTTGTCCTTCTTGGTCACATTGCGTCGCTTCAGTGCAAAGTTTCGAGTGATCCGAATGTTCCCTTCAACATTGATTGGTTCCGTGCGAATTCAGCGTCTCCCATCACGAATAGTCAACGCGTTGGCACAAAAGCTGACGGCACGTTGGAAATTCAGGCAGTTCGAGCTTCGGATGTCGGGGAATATATTTGCATGGTGACGTCGCCAGGAGGAAATGAAACGAGATCCGCTACTTTGGGAGTGATTGAATTGCCTTTTGCTCCGACAAATGTTCGTGCGGAAAGAATGGTAGGACAACGAGGCGTCAATATCTCATGGACTCCGGGATTTGATGGAAATAGTGACATTATTAAGTTTATTATTCAACGAAGAGAGGTTTCCGAATTAGGTATGAAAGGATTTTATTATTTTTTTTTTTATTTTTTGCACGTAAAAACTTTAAAATTGCACCAAATTAACATTATCAACTGTATGTCAGCAGATATTTTTACAGGACCGATTCCAGATCCGCTGTTAAATTGGGTAACGGAAGTCAGTAATGTCTCGTCATCGAAGCGGTTTATGCTTTTGTACAACTTGAAGGCAGCTACAGGTAAGAAAATTCATCTAAATTTTAAATATTTAATATTTTTCACATATTTTGTCAAAAAAAAAAAATTCAGAAAAAAAATTAAAATTGTTAAATGTGAAAATTTTGAACAAATTCAAAAATTATTTTGGTTTTTATGAAAAAAAAAGTTTTATTTGAAGTAAAATTTTTTCTTAAAATAGTTTTAAACGTCTTTCAAGATTTAAATTTTTAAAAAAAATTTTTATTTTTTATTTTTCAATTTTTTTATTTTTTAAACAAATTTTTTATTAAAAAAATGTAAAGTAAATTATATTTAAAAAAAATTTAAATATTTTTAAAATTTTTTTTTGAAATTTAGTTGACTTTTTTTAATTTTCAATATTTTTTATTAAAAAAATTTTAATTTTGAAAAAAGAATTTTATATTTTACTTAAAATTTTCATATTTAAAAAAAAGTGAAATTTTTACAAAGCAGAAAATTTTAAGAAATTTTTTTAATAATTTTCATAAAATTTTCTTATTTATGACAAAAATTAATTAAAAATTATAAATATAAGAAAAATTAAATATTTTACAAAAAATTTTCATATTTTCGTAAAAAATTAAATTTTTAGATAAGCAGAATTTTTTTTAATAAATTTTTTTAGTTTTAAAAATTTTTAATAAATTTTTCTCATTTTTGACAAAAATTATAAACTAAGCAAATAAAAATAAATCTAAAAAAATTATTTAAAAAAACATTTTTGATATTTTTTAATTTGAGAAAAATTTTCTAATTTTATTGAAAATATAAAAAAAAAATCTTAAAATGCTCTGACGTGAAAATGTAAAAAAATCAGAAAATATAAATTATTAAAATTAAATATTTTAAATTATTTTTTTTTAATTTTTAATATTTTTGACACAAAAAGTTAAAAAAAATTATTAAATAAGCAAATTAAAAATAAAATAAATTTTAATATAATTTTTTTTCCTTTCAGCTTACCAATTCAGAGTGAGCGCCGTCAACCGCGTAGGAGAAGGATCCCCTTCCGAACCGAGCAACATCATTACTTTACCTCAAGAGAGTCCTACTGGCCCTCCCGTTGGTTTTGTGGGCTCTGCCAGATCCCAATCTGAGATTATCACGCAATGGCAACCGCCTTTAGAAGAACATCGCAATGGCATAATTCAAGGTTACATCATCCGATATCGCTTGTTCGGCTATAACAACATGGAATGGACTTATCGTAACATCACTAACGAAGTAAATTTTTATTTTTTTATTTTAAAAAAAAAAATTATTAAAAAAAAAAATTTTTTTAGGCTCAACGAAACTATTTGATCCAAGATTTAATTACATGGAAAGATTATTTGATCCAAATTGCGGCTTATAACAACATCGGAGTCGGCGTTTATACAGAAGGAGCAAAAATTAAAACGAAAGAAGGAATTCCCGAAGCTCCTCCAACAAACGTTAAAGTAAAAACAATTAATTCAACAGCGATTCAAGTTTGGTGGAAACCTCCGAATCCCCAACAAATCAACGGATTAAATCAAGGTTACAAGATCCAAGCGTGGCAATATGAGACAAAACACGGCGAATTACATGAAATTGAATCTCGTATGATGGCAGTACCTCCTTCGCTACTCGATCCTTTAGCGGAACAAACAGCAATCATGACAGACTTGCAAAAATTCACAAAATACAACATCACAGTGTTATGTTTCACTGACCCAGGTGACGGTTTAAAAAGTTTGCCCATTGAAATCCGCACTGCTGAAGACACCCCCGACGAAGTTTTGAACCTGAAATTCGACGATGTCTCCGATCGTGCGTTAAAGGTACGTTGGAACCCCCCAAAATACCCAAATGGCGTTTTAACCGGGTATCAAGTCAAATATCAGATCAAGGAAAAACCGGAAACGATGAAAACGGTAAATTTAACAGCTGACGTCACCCAATTGGATATCACAGACCTCATGGCGACGACAAATTACCGTTTTGAGGTAAGCGCATGGACCAAAGTCGGCAAAGGAAGTCCCAAAACGGCAACTATTCAATCGGGAATTGAACCTGTCTTGCCAATGCCGCCGTATCAGCTCGCTTTGTCAAATATCGAAGCATTTTCGGTTGTAATTCAATTCACCCCCGGCTTCGATGGAAATTCTTCGATCACAAAATGGATCGTTGAAGCACAAACCGCACGAAATGTCACGTGGTTCAACGTTTACGAGGTTTACGATCCCGAAGCAACCACTTTGCATGTGCAAAATTTGGAGCCATTCACCCCATATCGCCTTCGGGTGTTCGCCCAAAACGTCGTTGGTACGTCAGAACCTTCCGAACCGACAAAAGACTTCCAAACTATTCAAGCGAGACCGAAACACGCCCCATGGAATGTCACAGTTCGTGCTATGTCAGCGACGGAGCTTCGTGTCAGATGGATTCCTCTTCAACAATCCGAATGGTATGGCAACCCAAAGGGGTATAACATCACCTACGTTCGTTCCGACAACGAATCCCTTCAAACCCCGCTCAGTGTGATGATCGAAGACCCTACCGCCAACTCCCATGTCTTGGAAAATCTCGAAGAATGGTCCACATATGAGGTTATCATGACAGCATGTAATGACGTCGGAGCTTCCATCGAAAGTCCAATCGCTTTGGAGAAAACACGTGAATCTGTACCATCCGAAGGTCCCGTTGGCGTCGAAGCAAATGCAACTTCCAGTACTACAATTGTCGTCAAATGGGGTAAAGTACCGAAACAACATCAAAATGGCCAAATTGAAGGATACAAAGTTTTTTACGGATCTGCTGGAAGAACGCCAATTTTGTTCAAAGACATCCCAAGTAACGTCACTTTTACGACAACCTTAACGGAATTGAAGAAATACGTCCGTTACGCCATTCAAGTCTTGGCTTATACGCGATTAGGTGACGGCGCATTAAGTTCCCTGCCTGTTAGGGTTCAAACTTTTGAAGATACCCCCGGGGCTCCGTCAAATGTGTCATTTCCGGATGTGTCATTTTCAACCGCTCGCATCATTTGGGATGTCCCTGATGAGCCAAATGGAGAAATTCTCGCCTATAAAGTCACTTATTCGATCAAAGGATCGTCGAATTTGAATTTTACAAGAGAATTCCCGCCTTCGGATCGAACTTTTCGCTCCACACAACTTTTGGCTGAACGATATTACGTTTTTAGTGTCACAGCTCAAACGCGGCTTGGATGGGGGAAGACCGCATCAGTTTTGGTTTATACAACCAACAATAGGGAAATTTCTCAGGCACCGTCGCAGCCTCAAGTGTCACGAAGTCAAGTACAAGCACATCAAATTACCTTCTCATGGACCCCGGGACCTGATGGATTCGCTCCCTTGCGTTATTATACGGTTCAATCGCGCGAAAATGGCGGTCCGTGGCAAACAATCCCGGAAAGAGTTGACCCGTTGTCGATGTCTTACACGGCGGAAAGGTTAAAACCCTTCACTTTGTACCAATTTCGGATACAAGCAACGAATGATCTCGGTCCGTCGCCTTTTAGCAAGGAAAGTGCGGAGATTAGAACTCTTCCAGCTGCTCCCTCGGGTGCTGTGAAGAACTTAAAAGTCATCCCGATAACAACTACAAGCGTGAGGGTCGAATGGATCCCGTTGGAATTGAATCTGTGGAATGGCGACGAGCAAACGGGCGGATATCGAGTGCTTTTTCAACCAATTTCGGACTTTCCCGCTACTTTACAGGCAACGCCGAAGGAAGAAGTGATCGGAATTGAGAAAAACACGTTAGAACTAACGGATTTGACGCAAGATAAAAATTACGAAATAATCGTTTTGCCCTTCAATTCGCAAGGAGAGGGTCCTCCAACACCTCCTGTTGCTGTTTATGTCGGCGAAGCAGTGCCCACGGGTGAAGTTCGTGATTTGGAAGCTGTTGCGGTCTCAAGTACGGAAGTTCGTCTCAAATGGAAACCCCCGAAACAGAGTATGCAAAACGGGAAATTGCTTGGATATAAAATTTTTTATTTGGTTACGTATTCGCCGCAAGAACCCGAGGAGGGAAGGAAGCAAGAAGAGGAGATAGAAGTTGTTCCAGCTTCGTATAGGTCGCATAGTTTGGCGCTTTTGGATAAATTTACGGAATATCGGATACAGATTTTGGCGTTTAATCCAGCGGGAGATGGTCCGAGGTCGAAAGCGGTGATTGCGAAAACGATGCAAGGATTGCCGGGGCCGCCGCAAAGGTTGAAATTTAGTGATATTACGATGAATAGTTTGAAAGTCTCGTGGGATCCGCCGAAGAAGCGAAATGGCGAGATTTTGGGATATATTGTGACGTACGAAACGACGGAAGATAATGAAAGTAAGTACTTTTTTGAAACTTTTTTTAAATAAAATTCAATAATTTTTTTAAAAAATTAAAAAAAAAATAAAATAAAAATAATTTCAGAAAATGTTTTCAAGAAAAAATTTTAATGAAAAAAAATTAAATTTTTTTTTTAGAATTTGAATTTTTTATTGTTTTTAAATATTTCTCAGTATTGCAAAAACAAAAAATTGAATAGAAAAAAAAATAAATATAAATATTTTTTTTAATTTTTTTTTTCAAAGTATATTTTTTTTCAAAGAGTTAATTTAAAAAAATTAATTTTATTTTTTGGAAAAAAAAATGTTTTAAAAAATTAAATTTTTAACAAAACAAAAAAAAAATAATTTTTAAAAATAAAAAAAAATAATCTAACGAGTTTCAAAATTTTTGAAAAAAAAATTAAAAAATGATAAATAATTTAAAAAATTTTTTTCAAGAAGAAATTTTGATGAAAAAATATAAAATAATTTTTTTTATTATTTTTGAGTATTTCTTATTAAAAAAAAAAAAAAAAAAATTTGTAGGAAAAATTTAAAAACTTTTTTTTAAATATATTTATTTTTTTTCACAGAAATTATTTTTTATTCAAAAAGATTTTTTTTATTAATTTATGAAAAATATTTTTTTTTTATTTTTTTTAAAAATATTTTATTTTAAAAAAAAAAAAAAAAAAAAAAAAAATTTTAAAAAAAAAAAAAATTCAAAAAAATTTTTTAATTTATATAAGAAAGGCATAATTACATTAAATTGTTAAAAAAAATAAAAAAAAAATTAAAATGGAAAAAAAACTTTCAAAATAATTTTTTTTTCAATTATTTTTTTTTTTTAATTTTTAAAAATTTATTTTAATTTTGTCTCTTTTTTTTCTTAAATTCTATATTGCAAAATAATTTTTTTTTATCAAAAATATTAAAATTTATTTTTTTCACAGAATTCAGCAAACAAGTAAAACAAAAAGTCTCCGGCACAAGCCTCGTAATCCAAAATCTGGAAGAAGAAGTCACTTACACATTCACTGTTCGTGCTCAAACGATCGATTACGGTCCCGCAATTAGCGGCAATATCACAACAGGACCTCAAGACGGCTCTCCAATCGCTCCAAAGGAACTTATTTTAACGAAAGGCGTTGCAAGTGTCGACATGAATTGGGTCAACAGTCCCTCAGGCAAAGGTCCTGTGCTCGGTTACTACATCGAAGCTAAAAAACGAGGTAAGTTTTGACATTTTTAGCAAAAATTTTTTTGGTTTTGGAAATTTTCTGAGAATTCTAAGAGACTAACGTTGAAATATTTTTTCTTCTGCAACAAAATTTAGTCAATACAATCGATGCTGATATGTATGTTCATTGTAAGTACAAGCCGTGGGTCGTAATTTTCCGTAATGAATGTTGTTCGTTCGACTCATAATCCATCAAAAAAGCTCATTCATGACCCAAAAATCCATTAACGGCACAAATTTCGTCGCATCAGCATGTTGTCGCTAAAAAAAAAACAAAAATTTCCTCATTTTTTGTTCAATTCTTGTCAAAAATGTCCTAATTTTTACTAACAACCCGCTTTTTGTTACCATTTATGTCCTAACTCGCACGTTTTATGTTGAAAATTTTCCTAAAAACATAATTTTTAATAAAAATTTTAATTTTTTTAGACGACACTCGATGGGAAATCGTCGCAAGATCAACTTCCGGCCCCTTACAAGAGTTCACAGTGAGCTATCAAAGCCTTCTTCCATCAACAGTGTACAAATTTCGAGTAATCGCTTACAATAAATTCGGCATTTCATATCCCGCTTATTCAGAAACTGCGATTTTGACGCCTTCTAAGCTGTATTTGGAGTATGGTTACTTGCAACACAAACCATTTTACCGACAAACGTGGTTTATGGTTGCTTTGGCAGCTACTTCTGTGGTCATCATTATCATGGTTATCTCGATTTTGTGTGTCAAGAGTAAAAGTTACAAATATAAACGTAAGTTTTTTTCGTGAAATTTTTTTTTTTTGCATTAATTTAAATTTTTTTGTAGAAGAAGCACAAAAAACGCTCGAAGAATCGATGGCAATGTCAATTGATGAACGACAAGAACTCGCATTGGAGCTTTATCGATCAAGAAATAACTTGAATAGTGGTACAATGTCAACTACAGGCACTCTAAGTCGTCGTCTTCAAGGCACTTTGAGTCGAAAAGTGCAACCCGCACCGCCAACTGTTCTTGGAAAGTCTCCGCCGAGACCCTCGCCTGCTTCTGTTGCATATCACAGTGACGAAGAAAGTCTCAAATGTTACGATGAGAACCCTGACGACAGTAGTGTCACTGAAAAACCATCCGAAGTTAGTTCAAGTGACTCACAGGTAAGAAAAAAAATAATTTAATTTAAAATAAAAATTAAAAATTAAATAAAATTAATTAAAAAAATAAAAAAAAATAAATTTAAATTTTTTTTTTAATTTTTTATTTATTTTTAATTTTTTATTTTATTTTTATTAATTTTTTTAAAAAAAAATAATTCAACTAAAAAAATCTAAAAAAAATTAAAAAAAATTTAATTTTTTAATTTTAATTTTTTATTTAATTTTTTATTTTATTTTTATTAATTTTTTTTATTAATTTAAAAAATTAATAATTAAAAAAATCTAAAAAAATTAAAAATTAAAATAAATTTTAAATTAATTTTAATTTTTTATTTAATTTTTATTAATTTTTTAAAATTAATTTTAAAAAAAATCTAAAAAAAAAATTCTAAAATTAATTTTTTACCTTTTTAGGACTCCCAAAGCGAAGCAGAAAGTGTCCATTCAGACCCGCATTCTTTCGTAAATCATTACGCAAACGTCAATGACTCTCTTCGTCAATCGTGGAAGCGTCAGAAACCAGTGAGAAATTACTCAAGCTACACAGATTCCGAACCCGAAGGCAGCGGCGTCGTCAGTTTGAATGGCGGACAAATCGTAATGAACAACATGGCACGATCTCGTGCTCCGCTGCCCGGTTTTTCATCATTCGTTTGACCTGCAGACAAAATTTAACGTTTAACCAGCGAATATTTTTAAATTATTTCCTTAAAAAAATTTTTACTTAATTAATTTAGACTTTTTTTTAATGTTACGTGTTTAGTAAGTTCATTGTGATATGTTTTTGTGTCCCAGAACTCGATAAATTTAACGTTTTAGGATAAATTTCGAATATTAGATAATCAAATGATAATGGATCGACTGAATAATTTTTACTGATAATTTCGTAAATATTTAAGATGTGATTAATTAAGCATAGATTTTGTATTTTAAAGATAAGTTTTGTATGTATCGCATTTAGTTGTAGCAAAAAAAATGCATTTTATTCAGAAAAATACTTAAATCTAACTGCCTTTCCCAAAAAACAAGCAAATAGCAAAATCGTTCCTTCTTTTTAGAAACATTTCTTCTAAAAGAATGATTTTTTTAATTAAAAACTCAAAAATTAGTTTTAATTTTTTTAGAAATATTTTTCTATCTACTTTTAAAGTCTACTTTTAGTGTTAGTTAGAAAGTTTCTCGAATAGCAATATTTAAATTAATAAAATATTAAAAAATAATAAATTTTAATGTTAAAATGTATAAATTAATTATCATTATAGGAGACCGTTAAATAAATGTCAAAAAATTAGAAAATATTAAAAAAATGTTTTTTATTTCAAAATTTTACAAAATTTGATTGTTAATGGTATCCAAGCAAATATGTTAGTTTTGACGTCGCGTCAAATTATTTTATTCCTTTTGAGTTTTAATAATTTTTTTAAAATTTATTTTTTAATTTTTTCTTTAAATAATTCTAATACGAAATTTTAATTTAAAAAAAAATTTTATTTAAAAAAAATAACATTTTATATATTTTTTTTTTAATTTTTGATAAATTTTGTTTATAATATTATTTAAAAATTTTTATAATTATTATTTTTATTTATTTATTTATTTTATTTTATTTTATTTTATTTTTTTTTTTTTTTTTTTTTAATAATTAAATATCTTTCTTTTTATTGTTTTCAAATGAAAAAATGCTCATTTTCATTCTTTCTTAAAAAAGTAAAAAATAGAAAAAGTAGTCGTCTAAAGAACGACATACTATACCGCATTTCGATATTACATACATATCTTTATTGTTGTCCTCACTTTACAATTTCATACTACTCATTTCAATTTTCCGAACTTTTTATCAACTACAGACTTTCCATTGAAATGCATATATTTCATAATTTTGTACCCCTAATTTCACATTTTCGTACTCCTCGAAAAAGAAGAAAAACGGTCATGAAATTTTTCAAGTCAAGTTTTAATCAACTTTCGATGGATTTCAAAGCTAAAATTGAATAAATATTCATTCTAAAGTTCATTTCTGTTCATATTGGGTCGATATTTGACGAAACAAAAAAATCAGCGTTTGGAAGTAAAAACGCTGATTTTTTTACATGTCATTTTTTGACCAGTTTTAAGCCTAAAATTGAATAAATATTCATTCTAAAAATGATTTTTGTTCATATTGGGTCGATATTTGACGAAACAAAAAAATCAGCGTTTGGAAGTAAAAACGCTGATTTTTTTACATGTCATTTTTTGATCACTTTTAAGCCTAAAATTGAATAAATATTCATTCTAAAAATGATTTTTGTTCATATTGGGTCGATATTTGACGAAACAAAAAAATCAGCGTTTGGAAGTAAAAACGCTGATTTTTTTACATGTCATTTTTTGATCACTTTTAAGCCTAAAATTGAATAAATATTCATTCTAAAAATGATTTTTGTTCATATTGGGTCGATATTTGACGAAACAAAAAAATCAGCGTTTGGAAGTAAAAACGCTGATTTTTTTACATGTCATTTTTTGATCACTTTTAAGCC
>NC_087087.1:31858484-31908484 GCF_036172545.1 Culicoides brevitarsis | reverse complement strand
GATAGGCAGCTCCCAAACCCGCTAAACCGCCTCCTAAGATGAGAACATCAACTTCACGAACGATTTTTGGAAGATTTTTCATGACCTCGGGATTGTCAAAGGTGACGTTGCTACAAAAAAATTGAAGAAAAATCAGTTTTTGGGTCAAAAATCAAAGGAAAAAGAGAAAAAACAGAAGTTTAAAAGAAAATAATGAACTTTATTTGAATACTTCAAAGGTAACATGCTCAAAGAAACCAAAAAAATCCCAAAAAACCCTCGTTCCTTCACCAAATAAACAATTTTCGTCGTTCACAAGTTCGAAAGTGGTCTACAAAAGTAGGAATTTGATTGAAAATCCACATAAAAGGGTCGTGGCATGCAAACTCACCTCTTGTAAAAATCAATAATCCTTCCAGCTTCTCTCCAACCAGTCTCGAGAGCTCCGTGCACAGTCGAATAATAGTGATCGTGAGTTGCTTCACCCGCAAATTGCAAAATTGGAACACTTTAAAGGTAAAAAAAAAAATTTTTTGATAAAAATTTTAAATTTTTTAATAAATAAAAAAAATTTTTGATAAAAAAAAATTAATTTATAAAAAAAAATTATTTTGATTAAAATTTAAATTTTTTAATAAAAAAATTATTTTTTTTTTTATAAAAAATATAAATTTTTTAATAAAATCAAAATTAAATTCTTGATAAAAAAAAAATTAAATTTTTTAATAAAAAAAAATAATTAAAAATTATTTTATTAAAAAATTATTTTTTTTATAAATTTAAAATAATTTTTTAAAATAATTTTTTGATAAACAATTTTTATTTTTAATAAAAAAAATAATTAAAAATTAATTTATTAAATATTAAAATTTTTTCAATAAAAAAGTTAATTTTATGATAAAAAAATTTAAATTTTTAAATAAAAAAAATAATTTTTTAAATAATTTTTTTTTTAATTTAAAAAATTTTAATTTTTTTAAATTTTTTAATAAAAAAAAAATTTTATTAAAAAATTATTTTTTTTTCAATTTAAAATTATTTTTTCGATAAAAAAATTTAAATTTTTAATTTTTTTTTAATTGAAAATTTAAATTTTTTAATAAAAAAATTACAAAAATATCATTTTTTACCCTTGAGAGTTCGTTAAAGGCTTCGCTAAATCCGCCGCTGATGTTTGCAACAAATCTGTAGTGACAGAACGGAAGGAATATGATCCACGGAAATGGGGATTCGAGTACCAAGATGATCTAAAAAGCGATTTTTTTTTAAAAACTTGAAAATTTAAGGAAAAAATTCTTACGTGAGAACGCGTTTCGGTTCAGGAACGTCAGTTTTCAGAAATTTTCGGAGCAAAAACATGACATCGCGTCTAATTTCATCTTCGCTCGCCATTTCCATCATTCTGGCACGCGGTCCCGAGATCCATCCACACAAAATATTTGGTTGGAAATCGACAATGTAGAATCCGAAGACGTCCTGCAGCCAAGCGGAGCGTTTCTTAACTTCTTCCATGTCGGATTGTTCCCATAGGAGACTGAATCCTTGCCAATTGTCACTCCAAAAAGGCTTTTCAAACTCCAAATAGATCTTATCGACAGTTCCGATGCCGAGACCTTGAATGGCATTCACTTTGTAGCGTGGAAGGGCAGGCTCAAACATCGAAAGGTAACTAAAAAAAATTTTTTTTCAAAAAAATCATGAAAAAAGTTTTAAAAAAAATAATTTACTTTTCTTTTAGGACCCCAAGAGACACTGTGGATATCACGTGATTAGCTAAATATGACGTCCCATCAGCACATTGGACGTTTACGAAGCCATCATTTCTGCCATAATCGATTTTAGTGACTGTTTTATTGAGCAAAATCTTGTCTTCGATGTCAAAAGCGTTCGTGGGATTCGGAATTTTTTTCTAAAAAATAATTTTTTATCAATTTTTGTTCGGGCTGAAGGAAAAAACTCACCATCAGGAGGTCTAAAATAGTTTTGTAACCCCGATCCTTCCAATTTAGCAGCCGATCGCCATCACAATCCCAATAATGGAGGTATCCCCGTGCTGACGTGTCATACCAAGTGTCTGAAGCTTCGATCGAATTCTCGTAACGATGGAAAAAATCCAAAAATTGGTAGGCAGTGTTCTTATCGATGTCCTTATATTGCTCCGTTTCCAATAATTTTCCGTATTTTTCCACAATGAAGCTGCCCAACGATCCCAAATAAGTTTTTAGTTCGTCTTTGTTGCCCTCCAAAATGCCAATTGCCATTTCGCACAAACGCGAACTGATTTTTTCATCGACAACGTCTCCATTGGACTTGATACACGCAAAATTATCGTATTTTGTGGTTGCAGAAGAGAAGAAACCATGCGGATTTGCCAGCTGAAACACGACATTATCTTTTTCGCCGTGACACCATTGAGCCCCGAGATCAACGACATTCGATGCGAACGGGATTGTGTGAACGCGACCGCCGATACGTGATTCGCCTTCAAGTACCAGCAGATTTCGGAAACCATTTTCAAGTAATTTTGTCGCTAAAACATTAAATTTTAACATTTTTTTGGTTTAAACGAGGATTTCAAAACTTACCTGCGGCAATTCCGCTCACGCCAGCTCCAATCACGATGATTTTCGTCATTTTTCGGCCTCAAAACATCAGAAAATTGCAAAAAAAAAATTTTTTTTGACTAGAATTGTTGCAGGTCAACTACATACACAAACAAAAAGTAATAAAAATGTGAATGGGTTGAAATTTCTATGGCAATAAATTTGATAGAATGCGGGTAAAAAAGTGTACGAAAGATGTGGGCATGCGTACAGCGACGCACAGAGCAACACGTGGATTTGACAGAACGGTACGAGGCACTCAATGTTTTGATTACGAGCATAGATAGGAACATATGGGAAACATATGGTTGAGTTACTTGCCGCAGAGTGTGTTGAAAATGAGTTTATCTACATAGGTTTTGGTCCATTAATGATTTTTGAAGGAATTATTATTAAATTTTAGGTTTAAAATTGGATGAAAATTTATTTGAAATTTTTTTTTTTTATCAAAAAATTAACTTTAAAATTAATTTAATCTCAAAATTTGAATAAAGTCTAAAGAAATCCAACAAATTTAGAAAAAAAAATTTTTTTGGAAATTTTTATTTTACTAAAAATCACTTGAAAACCAACAAAAATGATTATTTTATTTAATTTCAGCTCGATATTAGATGAAAATTTCTTTAAAAAAATTTTTTCATCAAAAATTTAACTTTTAAATGAATTTTTGTTTAATTTAAAGCTTAAAATTGAATTAAATTCTGAAAAAATCCAACAATTTCAGATCAAAAATTTTTGTTTTATGTAAATTCGATTGAAAATCAACAAAAAATAATTTTTTAAAAGAATTTTATTCAATTTGAGACTCGAAATAGAAAAATGTGCGAAAAAAAGTTTGAGTTAAATTTTTCTATTTTATCAAAATTTGTTCAAATATTAAAAAATATAAAGTGAAAAATATTTTAAAAGTTAATTTTAGGCTTACAACTCAATAATTGTGCAAAAATTTGATAAAAAAAATTAATAAAATTAGGGAATTTTTTTTTATAATTTTTATTTTGTAAAAAATCGATTGAAAATCAAGAAGAATGATTTTTTTTATTTAATTATAAGCTCAAAATTAGATGAAAATTTATTTCAATTTTTTTTTCATCAGTAATTTTTTTATAAAATGAATTTCTATTTAATTTCAGGCTTGAAATTTGCTAAAAATTCATTTTTTTTATTTCATCAAAAATCGATAAAAAAAAATATTTAATGAGTAAAAATTTAATTTAAATAACTTTTTTTCAATTGGATGAAAAAATTATTTGAAAAATTAAGTAATTTTTAAAATTAATATTCATTACAATTCCAAACGAGTTAAAAAATTAAAAAAAATTAGAAATAATTCTTAATTAAAATTTAAAAAAATATTAAAAATTAAATTAAAATAATTTATTTATTTATTTTAATTTAATTTTTAATATTTTTTTAAATTTTAGTTAAGAATTATTAATTTAAAAAAAAATAATTTAAAAAAATTGTTCAAATATGAAGAGTAATATATATATTTTTTTTTTCAGTTTGACTTACATTTCATTCAAATTCTGCGAAAATACGAAAACAATTTTTGATACAAATATTTTTTTTAAATTCAAAGAAGCCACAAAATTACTTAAAAATCAGTTAAAATCCGAAAAAAATAAAACATTTTTTTTTATTTTTATCATGAGCAAAAACAAAACTTTATTTCTATTCATTCACATTATTATTTATTTTTTTATTTTATTTTATTTTTAATCATTTTTTAAATTAATATATGTATAATTTAGTTACCTTTCTTGAATATATTTTATTGATTCACATACACAATATGTATTTTTGTATTATATCATAATTATATATATTTTTATTAAGTAATTAATTAAATAATTAATTTATAATATTAATCATGGAAATTTTTTAATTTAATTTCTAAACAACAATCATACCCTTCTTAAAACATTAAAAAAATTAATTTTTTGGAAAACCTGTAGCCAAAAATAATAAAAACCTTAAAACTCTATGTGGTGTCATGAAAAACTAACAAAAAACTTAAAATATATAATTATATTATTATAAAATATGTGCAATATATATGTTTAATTGGAATATTTTTATAAACTTAAAACTATAAATATTTATTTTAATAATTAAATTTTATTTTTTTAAGTATTAAGTGCACCTTAAAGGCTCATCATTTAATTATTATTATTAATATATTATTATAAATTTATTTTAATATATATATTAAGTTATATATTAATATTATATTATTAATGGTGGTACAATTCTGGCTAAATATTTAAATATTTATGAAATCATCATCATCTTACAATCTAATTTTGATATTTTTCTCATTTTTGTTAATTTATATTCCTTTTTTTAATTTAAAAAAAAATGTTATATAACATAATGTTATAGAAAAAGTGAGATCCTGATCGAATATGATGGCACACGACACAAAATATGAATTATGGATTTTAATATTTAATGAAGATCATCTGAATTTTAACTTTTCTATGCTTTTTCTACAATATTTTGTATTAAAAAATGTATTTTTTCTACAAACATTTGTAATATATATGTTGTACTGTACATGTTTGATTACATATTTTTTCATATGTTTGTATATTTTTGCTTCTACAATGTTTTAATAAGCCACTTTGGTTAAAAGGCCTCTTTTGTAATGTACAAAAATGATAAGTTCGTTGTTAAAAGGCTTTGTTTTTAAAAATTTTCGTTAACATTATATATAATTATATACATAATGATGTATATTAATGTATTAAATATATGGATATCAGTGCTTAATGGCATAGAAAAGTGCGAAAAAGGCGATTTTTGGGGAAAGGCTCGTTGCGTTTCGTTGTTTCAGGCATTTTTTTGAAGTAAAACAGGCACGTACACGTAAGTTTCTAAATGTTTCTATAGTTTAAGGTATAATAAAAAGTAGCTAGGAGATCGATGTTTCTATTCTAACATTTTTTTTTCATTAAGTAAGAGACTGACTAGAGATACTGTTGTCCTTTCATGTCAAAAAAAAACTATTTTTTAAGTACATTTTTAAGTTATTTCCTTATTCATTACCTCTTACACCTAATAATTTTGCCGCCTCATCGGGCGAGGACAAAAGTTTGTTTAAAATTCCGCGATCGCTGATCCCGAGTAAGTTTCCAATGAGGTCAGAGGCGTCATTTTCCACGTGATTTTCCTCATTTTTGTGATTTTGTTCGCGTTTTGCCATCGCCAGCTTCCAAATGAGGTCCTTGCTGATCAAATCGGGGATTTTATTGTGAGAATTTTGAGCAGAATTGCCATTTGTGGCAGCTACAGAAGCAGGAGGCGAAGTGACTTCGTCGTCGGACATGTCGCTGGCACTGTTTCCGGTACTGTTGTTGTTGCCGGCGTGTTTTGCGTGCTTTTTACGATGACGTAACATGCTGTGTTTGAGAGTGAATCTAAAAAATAAAAAAAAAAATATTTTCATTTAGTAAAAAATTTTAAAATAATTAAATAAAAAAATTTAAATTAAAAAAATAAATTAAATTTATTAAAAAATTTAAAAACTTAAAAAAAAAAAATTTTAAATCAAAAAAAAAAATTTTTTTTAAAATAAAATTTGAAAAAAATTTAAAAAAAATAAATTTTGATTTAATAAAAAAATATTAAAAAATAAAAAAAAAAAATAATTTTTTTATAAATTAAAAAAACGACACATTTAAATTTTTATAAAGAAAAAATAATTTTTAAATTTATTAAAAATTAATTTAAAAAAATAAATTTAAATTCAAAAAAAAAAAAATTTTTAAATAAAAAAATAAAATTAAAAAAAATATTTTAAAAAAAATTAAAAAAAAATAAATTAAAAAAAAAATTAAAAAAATTAAATTAAAAAAAAATAAAAAAATTAATTTTTTATATTAAAAAATTAAAAAAACGAAGTATTTAAATATTTATAAAAAAATAAATTTAATTTTTTTTAAATGTTTAAAAATTAAAAAAAATAATTTTTTAAAAAATATTAAAAAATTAAAACAAAAATTAATTTAATAAAATTTTTATTTTTTTTAATTTTATTATTTTTTTTTTTAATTATTTTAAATTTAATTTTTTTTTCAAGAAAATTAACTTTCAACACTTACCGTCGCAAACAAACTCCGCATTGGAAGGGCCTTTCACCGCTGTGAGTTCGTACATGACGTCTCAAATCCTCTGTCGACCAGAAACGACGCATGCAAAAAACGCAAATAACCTAAAATTTTTAAGAATTATCGTTAAAAAATATTTTTTTCATGAAAATTTAATTGAAATTACCTTCCGATTCGCATAATCCGGATATTTTCCTTTCCCATCAGTACCTTCGTCATCATCTGGCGACGCTGTATGTACCTCACTTTCACTCTCCAAGTTAACTTTACTGATGATCAAATTGAAATCCTGTTCATGCATCTGCTTGATATGTTCGAGACATTGCCCACGTTCGCCGAAGGACGATTCGCACAAGTGACACTTGAACGGGAGATCCGATCCGGAATTTAATTCACTACTTGGCGGCATTTTTCCCACGTTCGCGGTCAAATTTTGCAACAACATTTGCGTTTGCAGGGCATTTTTCGCTGCTGTTTCGTTGTTATGACCCGGCAAGGGAGCAACTCTCTCCTTCTTTGGTTCGGGCATCTCGTCAATTGGCACAGGAACCGACATTGCTGACTCAACGTCGCCGTGTTTTCGCAACAAATGACGATCGCAATTGCTCTTTGTAGTGAACAACAGCGGGCAATGTGAGCATTTGAAGGGTTTTTGACCCGTATGAGTCAAAATGTGACGTCGCAACGAGCTTGACCATGGGAACATGCGTTGACAATAAGGACATGAAACGCGATTTGGTGCCATGCTATAAGCGGATTTCTTCTTTTGACCCTCGATATTTGAGGGATTGGGGTCGTCAGTGCCTGAATTGTTGCTTTCAGAGGCACTTCCTGACGCGACAAGACCTTCTTCGTCACTTTGATCGACGACATTCGACGCATCTGTGGATCGGTTGAAGAAACGACGGAAACTCATGACGTTTGTGGCATTATCGACGAGTTTTGAAACGGATGCCAAGTCTTCCTCTTTGTTATTTTGCACGGAATCGATAAATTTTTCGCGTTGAGAGTCCGTTTTTTGGGTGGGTTTCATGATAAAATTTGCATTTAACCGTGCCTCGAGCTCTTTTGTGTCCTTTAACGACGACATGAGCATCGAATTTGTGCTATTTACGCGTTTCGCGTGTTCCAAAATGTTTTGAGCCACCTTCAACGCTACTTCGTTCGAACTTTCTTTGCTTTTATTCGCAGCTGGCGACATAATTTCAACATCATCATCCTCCTCGTCGTCATCTTCTTCATCAATTACGAGTTTTGGCTCGTCGTCATCGTTGTTACTCGGATGATTTCCTTGCGACAATGCATTTTGCAGGATCATACTTGCCGGATTGTCCCTATTTGCCTTCAACTGTTGCGCTAAAATCGCGTATTTAACTTGATCTGGTATCGCCCCATACGAATTTAACGGATTTGTTGGCGTTGCAGGTAGCGGAGAAGCGGAATTCATGCTCGCGCCTCGTCCGCGCATCAAATGATGCCCCCCTTTTTGACGAGAAGACCAATATTGGGGATGTTGTTGCTTAATATGACGTTCCATGTTCGAGCGAAGTGTGAAACGGGCCGAACAATGCTCACAAGCGAAGGGCCTTTCGGTGCGATAACGACGTTGTTTCTGTTTCGGCATCAAAACGCCATTTTTGATGACCATTTTGACGGGTCCCGGACTCAACGGAGGTCCTGATGGCTTAATAGGCGTCGAAATTTGACTCGATTGCGACTTTGGGCTATCCAAAAATTTTACAGGAGTAATTGGATCAGCGGATGGGGTATTGCCATGTAACGAATCGTTGAGTTTACTGCCGGAATCGGAGTTGATGCTGCTATTATTGCTCAGGGGAGGCGATGCAAAGGGATTTGTGAGCATCGAACCACCCGACATGGGGTTCGGGATGGAAGGAAAAGCGTTTTTCATGTCGTTCAGGTCGGGATTTGGGTTCAACAAGGAATTTTGCAGGAACAATGGGTTGTTCATAAAGGGAAATGCTGATGGAAAACCAAAATTGCGGTATAACAATTGGAAATATTGAGCTGGATTGAGCTTTGGAAGGGCTTCCGAGAGGAGTTGTTGCTGCAAAAACAACAATTGTTGATTTTTTTCGAAGAAACTCATATCAGGGAACTCTGTATTTGATGGTTTATCTTCGTCGAGCTCATCTTCATCCGGGATATCTTTCGATTTTTTGCTCAAATCCAAGACATCCATGCTCAAATCCATCGGTTTCGTCTCTTTTGATGACTTTTCGACACTAGCATCTCTCGAACTTGGCTCTATCATCTTCTCCAAACTGCGAACTTGGATCTTTGGCGCCATGTCAAACGACAAACTCTCCCTCAAATGCGACGAAACGGGAGTTGTTCGATCCCGAGACGTCTCCCGAGACTTTTTATGCTCCGGAGTGACAAACATTTGCATTTTTTTCACCGGATCATCGCAACTCGAGTCTTCCGTGGGATGATAAATGATCGAACGCTTGATCTCATCTCGGGTATTTTTCCCGTGGCGGTTCCTTAAGTGACGCTCACAATTCGCTTTGGTAGTAAAAGCATAATTACAAATCGCGCATTCATAGGGGCGATCTCCATTATGACTCCGCATGTGACGAATCAAGGCAGCCTTGTCGTTTATGAGATACGGACACATGTTGCATTTATAGGGTCCTGGACCAGCAGCGCTCAAATGCACGCGATTGTGTCCCTTCAAAGCACGCAAATTCGGGAACACGGAAGTGCAGAGACGACATGGGAACTCGCCGCGCATCTTCATTTTACGAAATTCGGCGGTAAAAGCATCTTGTTGTTCTTCGTCGTCGCCATTTTTGGCATCGAAATCCTTTTCTGATGTGGAAATTGGGCGATCGAGTTGCTTCCAGAAGCCCCCGCTGGATGACGTGACGTTGATAATCGATTGGATGTCAGCCAAATCTTTGGTATCGTTTTGCCCGAAGGCAGGGGATGAGGTCATCATGCGTCGTGACATGTTAAAAGGTGAGTTAAAGGGACTCGATTTGTCTGTGGAAGGTGTTGAAAGGACATCAGATGAACCCAAACTCATGGCATTTGATTTATTTCGAAGATCCAAGTTGGCAAAGAAGTCATCGCGTTTCGCATCTTCTTCAGAAGTTTCGCTGAGTTGACGGGAACGCTTCACAGGAGTCGCGATTTCGTCATCGTAACAATCTTTCGAGTGCATTTCCAAGGCCGACGCGCAGGGGAAAGCTCGTGAACATTTCAAACATTCGAAAATTTGGTTGGAAATTGGTTGTCTCAGTTGCGCTTCACATAACGACTTTGCAATTATCGGGAATTTATCACTTGAGAAATCGACAAAAGTCAAATCTTTAAACCCTTGAGTCGCGGGCGACTTGTGAATGCTGTTGCCGCATCGATGTGCATTCAGTGCTTTGTGACTTTTGAAGACAATTTCGCAATGACGGCATTTCGCGGGTATCGTGGGATGTTCGCTATCCATGTGATTCTCCAACGAGAGCATCGACGAAAAGTCATTGCGAACGCAAACGGGACAGCAGAAAGTTTGTGGCTTATTGTTGTTAATGATGTTGTTGTTATTGTTGATCGTTTTCAATTTCCGTTTGTTCGCCGTTAGTGCTTCGTCATCGTGCGAGGATTTTCGTTTTTCGCCCGTGCTGCCGTTAAAATCGTGATTATTGTTGTTCATTGAGGACGAGTGCGCGCTGCTGTGCGACGAATCTGTCGAGCCGTCGTCACTTTCGTACGTTTCGCGTTCGTGTTGCTTGTGGGTACGGATGTGGCGATGCATATTGCCGTTTGTCGTAAAGGTTAAGTGGCAATATTTGCATTTGAACGGGCGTTCGCCGGTGTGCACTAACACGTGTCTGTCGAGGGATGAAGCGGATGAGAGAACCTAAAATGAGAAGAAGAAAAAAATTGTTTGAAAAAAAGTTTCGCTTATCGGGCTATTTTTAAATTTGATATCTTGTCTGGGAACTAATCTTATCAAAAATACGTTTTTTTGTTAATTGAAAGTCTATTTTGGGCTTTTTCAAATTTATTTTAAAGTTTTTGTCAATTACCCTAATTGAAAAGTCTAAATTTCATGACACGAATTTAAAAAAAAATCATCAATATTCAAAATATTTTTTTTTTTTAAAATTTTTAAAAAAAAAAAATAATTTTTTTTTTCACAAAATGATCTTTTATTTTTTTATGAATTTTTGTAATTATTAAAAAATAAAAATTAGGAATATTTGAATTAAGATTTATTTTTTAAATAAAATATTTATTTTAATTTTTAATTTTCATCAAACAAATTTAATTTTTTTTTATTTTTATTTATAAAATAAATTTTAGAAAAAAATTTAATTTTTAGAAAAAAATTATGAAGGTTAAAAAAATATTTTTTTTAAGAAAAATATGTAAAGAAAAATTTAATAAAAAAAAATGTACATAAAAAGGAAAATTTTTACAAAAAAAAAAAAATAAAAATTTTCAAAGAAATTTAAAAATTATCAGAAAAAAATTATAATTTTTATAAAAAAAAATAATCTTTAGAAAAAATAATTAAAATCTTTAAAAAAATGATTTTATTACATTTTTATAAAAAAATAAAATAAAATTTTCAGGAAAAATTTAATTTCAAAAAATAAATAAAATTTTCATTTCCTTAAGCATTTAAATTAAGTTTTGAATTGAATTATTTTTTATATCAAAATTATTTAATTTAGAACATGCGAATTATGTTTTTTTTATTTTTTAATCAATTCAAAACTAAATTTGTTTAAAAAATTCTTTAAATTAAAATTATAATTTTTAATTTAATATTTTTAAACGATTTTTTTTAAATTTCTTTAAATATAAAAAAATAAAATTATTTAAAAATAATTAAATTAAATTTATTTTTTAAATTTTTGAATAGAAAAAATAAATTTTTGAAAAATTTTAATTTTTTTACATGAAAAGTTCTGATTTAAAATTTTTCCATTAATATTTTTTAAAATATTTTTATATTAAGATATTTTAATTTTAAAGTTTCAATAAAATTTTTTATTTTAACTTTTTTAAAAAATTTTTAATATGAAAAACATTACGAAAAAAAGTTTAAAATAATTTAAATAAATTTTTTTTATTCAATTTTTTTCTTTTCAATTTTTGACTTTTCAAATAGAACAAAAAATGAAACCCTCACAAAAACAAAATAATTTTGACTCACCTTCGAACAGATCCGACACGTATAATTTTGATTATCATCTGACGAGTCATTGTTATGTCCGCGAATGTGTGCGGTAAAATCGTGTGGTGTCGTCGAAATGACGTCACAAATGGGACACACATATTTCATGGTTTTCTCCGTGGAATTATTATTTCCCGAAGCATTGAGCTCTTCCTCGTTCGCCGTCGTTGTCGTGGTATTTTCTTCGTTGTTGTCGCTCTTGTGAAAACTTATGCTGCTACTCTTATGACTATTGTTCGAATTTGAGCTTGGCATGAACCTTTTTAGGATATCATCGACACACAATCGCACATTTTTGCGTCGATTTGGCGTCATTTCTGGCTTTTTGCTGCTTTGCTGATAAACCTCGACGTCAGATTCGCCGTTGTCGGACTCGTTTCCGCTCGTTTTCACCGCCAGCGAGGAATTTGGTTTGTTGTTGTCGGATGAACTGGTCTCCATTGGCTCCACAGATGAGTCTGAGTTAACTGAGGCGGGTCGTTCGACTTTCAGATCCATCTTCTGGAATGAGAAAAAAACGAAAAAAAAAATTCAATTAGGATGATTACTTTGGTGAAATATTAAAATAAAATGTAAAATAGAGGGAAGAATCGCATGTTTGGGAAAAAAGCCGCACCCAATTATCTTTCAGGCATCAGCAGAGAGAAACAAAAGTTTTTTTTATTTCATCCCCCGATTACATCAAATTTCTTTAGGGACGCATAAAAACCACTTTTATTCCAATAATCAACGAAATTGACTTTTTTCGTTGTTGTTCGTCGTCGTGTGATAAGGAGTGAATCAGCGTTTATTCCGCCAAATATTTATCTCGTTCACGAAATTAGATCACGCCGCGTTCGTTCGAAAGGTAAACACGG
The DNA here is from genome assembly GCF_036172545.1 of Culicoides brevitarsis. Taxonomy (NCBI): domain Eukaryota; kingdom Metazoa; phylum Arthropoda; class Insecta; order Diptera; family Ceratopogonidae; genus Culicoides; species Culicoides brevitarsis. The sequence goes on along the minus strand of NC_087087.1, from coordinate 31,895,724 downwards.
AACGAATGGCTTGGTAAATGATCAATCGTTTATTATATTTGTGTAAGGCTGTGTGCACGATGCTCTCCCTAGTTATCTACCCATCTATCTCTCTATCTATCTGACTTTCCTTCATGCGTTTTTTATATTTTTTTTTTCGTTTGTTTGTGGTACAGAGAGACTCAATAAATGGCACACCTTTTCCTCGTCGGTAAACTAACGAGATAACATTTAACACATTTTGCCCGGTTTTATCTTTGTTTTCCTATTTTTTGTCGATGTTGTGTATTTATTTGTGTCAGAGTCGGAGCTGTTAATGTAATTCGTTCAAAAACACCTTTTTTTGATGAAAATGATGAGCAATGTGTCTTTATTTGATGAATATTGATGATTTATCGATGTTTGTTTGCACTTTATTTTTTGATAAAGCAGATTATACGATTTTATATGATTTATCAAGAAAATGTTTTTTTTGGAATGACGGTTGAGTCATGGCATGCTAAGATTTTTTTTACGTTTCTTGAAATTATATTTTTGTTCTTTATCTTGTCAAAAAAAAAAAAATTGTTAAATTATATTTTTTTTTCAATTTAATTTTAAATAAATTATTTCTTAAATAAAAATTAATTAAATTAATTAATTAAAATTAAAATTTATAAAAAAAATAATTAATTTAAAAATTAATTAAATTTTAATTGACTCTCTAAAATTAATTTTTACATTCATATTTTTTTATTAATTTTTTAAATTTATTAAAAAAAATTAAATTTTTTTATGAAAAGTTCCATTGTGTGATTTTTTTAAAATGAACTCATAATAATATTTAAGATTTGAATAAAAAAAATTAAATAATAAAATTAATTTACTTTGAAATCAATCGAAAATCAGTGAATTAAATTAAATTAAAAAAAAAATAAATTGAAAATAATTTTAAAATATATTTAAAGAAAAAATAAAATATTAAAATTAAACGATTTAATTCAATAACTAATTAAATAAAATTCATTAAATTTTAATATTTTATTTTTCTTTCATATTATAAAATTATTATTATTTTAATCATTTATTTATATTATTTTTAATTTAATTTAATTTTTATTTAATTTAATTCACTGATTTCGATTGATTTCAAAATAATATCAAATTTTATTTTAAATTTTTTAATATTTTTTTATTCAAATCTTGAATATTATTATGAGTTCAACATTTAAACTTTCGAAAAAAATTTAAAAATAAAAAAAAAATAATATTCAAAAATTAATATTTCTTTAAAAAAATCACAAAATGGTAATTTTCATGAAAAATGATTTTTAAAAAATTTTTTTAAAATTAAATTTTGAATTTTTAATAATTTTTTTTTTATAATTTTTGAATATTCGACCATTTAAGGAAATTTATTATAATTCAAAAAAATATAAATTTCAATAGAAATTAAAAAAAAAATATTTTCGAAAAATGCCAAAATTTTGTTAAAATATTAAAAAAAAATGTTTTTAATGAAAATATCAAATTCAGGACCATCAAATCGATTCCTAATCCCCAAAAACAAAAAATAATTCTAAGAAACATTTCTAGCGCTTCAATTAGTATTCATGTCAATTTTTCCACTTCCGCTACATCACATCAACATCGAACAAAAAAAAAAGTCACAGAAATAAAAATTTCTCTTTATTTACTCAATCAAATCCGAAAACGTCGCAGCTACATTCCCAGATCTGAAATTTGTTTATTTAAATACTCATATCATGTTTCTCGTGTGTCGTGTCGCGTCGTCGAGATAACCAAAAAAAAAAAAAAACTTTAACTGATTCATCATTTCATCTCCGTTTATCTCTCGCTGCTTAGTATGACAATCACATGCACACTCAGTCATTATCATAGACAATGCGAGATGCGATGATGATGATGTTTTCTTCGTGATTGTTTTATATTGTTATTCAAGTTAAATATTTGTTTAAAAATTCTTTCAAATAACCCGACCGACGTACGGCTCATTTTCTGCTTAATGACAATAAAATAATAATAATATTAGTTTTCTCGTGTGTTTGCGGGGAATTTTGTTCGTACATTTGCCGTAATCATAATATAATAAAATAAAATGAAATATAATCATCTCTCTCTCTCGTTTTAGTTTTGCATGTGAACAATTTCCAAGCAGCGCCGATGCGACGACTTGTAGACAAAATATCTCGTTTATGCGAAAAAAAAATTGAAGAATTTCACGTTACGTAAGTGTCTCTCGAGGAATATCATTCAGTAGGTATCCGATGAATTCAAACCAAGCAAAAAAAAAATAAAACCACCCAAAATGGAAAATTTTGCCTCGTCAGGGATGTAGCTTTAAGGATTTTTGTGAAAATTAAAAAAAAAATGATTAAAAATTTTATTTAATTAAATTAATGAATATTTTGATTTATATTAATATTTTTTTTTAAAAATAATTTTTGAAACAAATAATAAATTTAAAAAAAAATAAATTTTGAAATTTTTAAAAATTAATTAAAAATAAAATAAAATATTTGAAAAAAAAATTAATTTTTTAAAAATTTTTTTAAACCTAAAAAATTATTTTTAAAATTAAAAAATTAAATTTTTTAGATAATAAATAAATAATAAAAATTGTAAATTTAAAAAAAATAATAAAAATTACATTTTTAAATTAAAAAAAAATTAAGAAAATTTTTAAAATTTATAAAAAAAATTTTAATTTTTAGAAAAAATTTAAAAAAAAAATATTTTTTTAAAAAAAATATATAAAGAAAAATTTAAGAAAAAAAATTTACCTAAAAGGAAAATTTTTATTTTTTTCAAAATTTTCATTAAATTAAGACCCTCAAATATTTAAAAAAAAAAAATTTCAATTTTTTCCTTTTTTTATTTTTTTTTTATTTTTTTTAATTAAAAAATTATTTAAATAATTTAAAATAAAAATTAATTTGTAAAAATTGTTAAATTTTAAAAACATAAAAAAATTAAGATTTAAAATTATTTTAAAACTTAAAAAATTTTTTATATGAAAAATGGTTAAAAATAATAATAAAATATTTCATGAAGAAAAATTTAATAAATTAAAATAAAAAATTACTATCCTCTTTAATTTTTAGAAAAAAAAATTATTTATAAGAAATTAATAAATTTTATAGTATTTTTTTTTTTTTTTTTTTGAAAAAGAAAAAATATTAAAAAAAAATTTTAGAAATAAAATTTTTATTGAAGGAATTTTTAAAAATTTTTAGACAAAATTTAGAAATTTTTAAAAGAAACTTAAAATTTTAAGAAAAAAATTAAATTTTTTATAAAAAACATTTTTTTTTGGAAAAAATTAATTTGATTTAAAATTTCAATTTTCTCCAAAACTTAAAAAAAAAATAAATTTTCATAATTTTTTCTTCAAATTTTCAGATATCAACGCCCCTGTCACCTCACTCCCTCAATGATGACTTTTATGTCTCTCCATACACACTTTCGCACAATCCCGTGTAGCTAGCTGACTGGCGTCGTAGGTACCATCAAATCCCCCAATGCATGGATTTGCTCACAAAACAGCTTTTATATGGTTTCCCTGGCAACAAATCAGCAAGACACAAAACAGACGTTTTTGCTACAACAAAAAAAAGTCCATAAAAAACTGTATAGAGAAATAGACGAGCAGGCATCAGAGCATGAATTTTCCCTTAATTTCAGGCAACGTACAACGGATGGGGTGGCAAATGCGGCGTTAGAGACAGATGTATACGAGGAACGTCAACGACGCAAGATAGATTGAAGCAAAACAGCGAGAAAGAGTGTGAGAGGGTGTTTTGTTAGGGGGAATTATTTTTTTCTGTTCCTCTGATTTGTTCGAAATGGTGATTCGTGGAAATTTTTGATGATAACATTTGGCAGAGATTGCTTTTTCGAGATAATTTAAATCAGGGAGGGAATTTTTTGAAAAATTTGCATGAACGGGATTGGATAATCGGCTCCCTTTGGATAAAATGAAGGATTTTTCATCCTTTTTCCCCTTGGAAATTGCGATTTAATGCAAAAAAAAAAATATTTTATCTCTTTTTCTAGTCCAAGTAGTCACGCAATCGTTATTTTTTCTGTGTTTGCTCACGATTTATGTACAACGCAGACAATCTTTATTTATCAAGTGCCGTACGTGAGTCAGAAATCTCCCCGAATGATAGCTAGCTTATGTATTTATATGTAAATTTAACGCAACATGCACATGACAGCTGCCTATTTCTTTGCCTTTCCGATCCGAAACACACACAAAAGTTGTTTGGTATCATAAAAAAGCAGAAAATCCTGCGATAATTTTATGTGTTTATTGCTTTTTTTTTCGCCGTATTTTTGGGGTGATACGCGAGAAATTTTCTAACAAAATGGATGATGATACGGAAAAATTTCCTCGAGCACACAAAAAAGGCACACAAGACAATCAAAAATTTTTCCGTAGAGGAAAAAAACTTGGGGTGTTGCTAAGCAGATAAAAGTTAAACAGTCGTCGTGTGTCTGTTTTTCTCGCGCTAGCTGCACGTTCTTCAACTCACACATCAAATCAATAAAAATTCGAAAAAAAAAAATGTTCAAAAAATAAACAAAGATAAAAAAAATCGTGAGGAGGTTATTGAACGATCTGATCTGCGCTCCGGTGCTCAGGATTGATGCGAGTTCTTATCTTTCGAGTCGATAATGTTTACTTTGTGAGCGAGCAAACAAAAAATCATGTTCGAAAGTAAGTGTGAATGACACGAATTGTTGGCTCAAGCACTTCCGTCCTCTGACGCTAACATCTCTGCGATGAATTTACGTCAAAATTTCAAATTTGTCATCGGAAGTGACTCAATTTCTGGTATTTTAATTTTTTTTTTGAATCATAAGTTTAAAAAAAAAATTAAATAAAAAATTGAAAATAATTTTTAAAAATATTTTGAAATACAAAATAAAAAAAAAATAATTTTAAAAATTAATTTAAATTTTAAATAAATAAATAAATTAATTAATTTTATAAAAAATATTTTTTTCATTTATTTTATTATTTTTTCGAATTAAATATTTTTTTTTTATTAAAAATTAAATAAAAAGAAAATTGAAAAATTAAGAATTTCTTAATTTCAGAAAATATGAATAAAATGAAAAAAAAATAATAAACAAAAATTAGATAAAAATTGAAGAATTAAATAATTTCTTATTTAAAAATAATAAAATTTTTCAATATTTTAAATAATTTTTAGAAAAAAAAATGAATTCTTGCATCAATATTAAAATTTTTTTTGAATAAAAATTTCAAATATATTTCAATAAAAATTAAAAATGAATTTAAAAATTTTTTTAAAAATTTAATTAAAATAAAAGAAAAAAAAATTAAAAATTAAATTTATTATTATTTAATTTTTTTAAAAATATTTTTTAAAAATTAATTAAAAATTATTTTAATATTTAAAATAAAAAAAAAATTATTTATTTACTTTAGGTATTTTTATTTAAAAAAAAAATAAATAAATTTAAAAAAAAATTAAAAAATTAGAATTTCTCAATTTAATGAAAAAAAAACACAAAAAATTAAAGAAGATGGAGAGAAAGAAGAGAATCGATCCCTTCTCGAGCGTGTCTCTTGGACCATAACTCGAAAAAATTTTTATTTATTTTTTTTTAAATAATAAAATTTTTTGTTCATACCTTTTTGTCCTCCTCCGCTCGTCTCGTCTCGACAAGATATATATTTTTATTTTTCTCATGCACTCGAAATTATTCATGCATGCAATGTTCACTTATTTTTTATTTTTATTTCTCTTTTCCAGATAAAAATATTTCATCGCATCGTCGCGAACGAATCTCAACTGAATCTCGAAAAACACAAAAAATATCTCGAAACACGAAATTTTATTTTTCTACTCACAAAAAAAAAATAACAACATGAAAAAACAAGACACGGAGACAAAAATGTGTATAAACCGAACTGTACAGGTGAAGATCCCTTTTGATTCTGCGTCAAGAAAATGGAGGACAGTGAGCTGATGCCTACAACGCCGCTACTTGTCGTATGTACGTTGGATGAACGGCACAGAGAACAGAAAAAAACTCTCAGTTTTTCGTGTTTTAATCTATTGATTTGTAGTCATGGCGACTAGTTAGGTCACCACACACACGACGACGCGACAAACACCCCCGTTAGGGCTTCGCTGTACGTTTATTTTCGCGTTACGACCGAACGAACAAAAAAATACCTAGAATTTATTCCTAAAGTGAACGACGAGCGTAATAACGCTAAAATGATTTTTCTTGTCTTCTTTCGTGCATTTGCAGTACGCGGCGAGGTTGTATGGCGCGACGTGCATGAATAAAAAATGATACAATTCCGGTTCAATTTGATGGAAAGGGGGATGGGGGGCGGGGGCAGGTGGTTCAAACATCTCCGAAGAGTTGGTTGTCTTCTGCACGTGAAAGGAAAAACACAAGAAAAAAGGGGGAGACGGTCGATATTTCTCATCAAATATAAACGTAAGACGATTTTTTACTGCTTTACTTCTTCTTTTTCTGTTTTTTCTTTCGTTCCATGTTTGTGCCAAGTCGAAATTTACATACGAGGATGAATGGAGAGGGAGCTATTTTAAGGTTTATTGCCTCGTACGTCGACGATATTGAGAGGTTTCACCCTCGCTCGTCTCTCTGACAACTGCGAAACATGGCAGGAAATGAATTTTCATATCTTTTATCTCAAAAAATGAAAAAAAAAAAAGAGTAAAGTACATGCACCTGGTTTGAAAATATCTGAGGGAAAATCCTATTATTATTGCTCATGTTACTAAAAACTCGTGTGTCGCACATGTTTCAGATACTATTTTCTTGTATTTCAAAAGAAAACCTACAAAAAAAAATTATTTTTACTTTTTTTTTTTCACCTGATCATCTGAACCGCACGCGGACAATAAAAAATAAAAAAAAAATAATAAAAGGGGATTTAAAAGTTGCATCGATAAAAATGTGACGAGAATTGTATCATTTTTTAACATATGTCCTTCTACTGGTTCAACCTGACAAGAATGAGCAGGTGAAAAATTTAACAGGATAATATATTAAATATATAGCGGAAATGTAATTATATACCAATTCGATATTCGTTTTCTGGTTGTTATTTTTGTTTCGGTGAGTAACAAAGATCGGCCTTTGACCTTTTTTTATTTTATTTATTTTTTTAGGGGTAGTTTTTTTGGTAAATTTCATCGAGGGAGACGAAAAAAGAAGCTTAGAAGCCATTTTAAGTGAAATTATGGGAAAATTTAATTATTTTGGTGAAAATAAAAAAAAATAATTAAAAAAAAGTTATTTATTTAAAAAAAAAATATTTAAAAATTAATTATTTAATTAAATAAAATAATTAAAAATATTATAAATTAATTCTTTAATAATAAAAAAAACGTAAAAAATTAATTTTAAAGAAAAAATATTTACAAAATTCTTTTAAAACTATTTTTGAATAAAAAAAATTAAAAAAATAAATTTGGATTAAAAATTCAGAAGAATTTTATCTTTTTAGACAAAAATTTAAGATTTTTTTAAAAATTTTTTTTAGAGAATTTTGTTTTTTTAAGAATTTAGAAAAATATATTTTTTTTTTTATTTTTTATTCTTTAAAATAAATTCTTTTATTAAAATATTCATTGAAAAGAATAAAAAATATAAAAATTATTTTTTTTTAATTAAAGAAAATTTTATATTATTTTTTTTATTTATAAAAGAATTATTTTTTTTTTTAATTTTTTCAATTAAATAATTAATTTTTAATAATTTTTTTTAAACTAAATAATTAATTTTTATTTTTTTATTTAAGAAATTATTGAATTAATTTTCATATAATTGAATTTTTGAGCAGAATTTGATATTTTTTAATTAAAAAAATATTTTTGGATAATTTTTTTAATTTTTAAGATATTTAAAAAACATTTTTTAAATTATTTTAGACAATTTTAACTTTAAATATTTTTATTATCTTCAAATAATTTAATATTTTTAATAGTTTTTAAAATTTACATTCAGTTATTGAATGAAATTTGACTAAAAAAGTAATAAAAAAATTTTTTACTTTTCTTCAAATTTGAATTTTAATTCTAATATTTATCATATGAAATATTTGTTGTTTATTAAAATTTAATTTTTAACTTTAATTTTAAAAAATAAAAGAAAATTGAGAAAAAATAGTTCATTTAGTAATTTTTACAAATAAAAAAAAATGTCCATTAAAATATAAAATTTTGAACATTTTTTAATTTATTTTATCCAAAAATAGCTCAAAATGACCTTGAAATAAATATTTTTAATTTCTTTGACAAAATCATTCAAAATAATTTTCTTTAAAAAATTTCAGTAAAAAATAATAGTTTAAGAAAAAAAATACAAGGAAGACTTGTCAAGTCACGAGAATTACGAAAATAATCCAATTAAGATCTTCCCTTTTGATTGGACAGCAAAAACGCCGTAATAATAAAAGGACAGAAAAAAGCGCTTCTCTTCCCATTGATTATTTTCTTCTTTCTCAGTAGTCATCATTGCGCCCGTACGCTACCACACACGCCATACAGCCCGTACAGTTCCGCCACACAAAATGGAGATTATAGAAAGAGATGCAAAACAGGCAAAATCTTCGTTCTCCGTTCATTGATCAGAGAAATGAGTGACTCGTTTGCTGTGTGTCGTATGGGAACTTTGGTGGGTGGTTCTCTTTTATTTCTATCGCTTAATCCTCTAAATTCGAAAAAATTATCCGGGTTTAGTGACGAGATGATGAAAGAAGGTGTTAATGGCGTGTCTTGAAATTATTTCATTGTTGTGATGAAAAAAAAAAGAAAAAAAAAGATGAAACCAGCATGTCACATGCCAGCGACTCGAAATGCCATGTATGGAGTTGTTGTCGTCGTAAAGCTACTTATTTAATCGATAACTCGGTGTATGAGTGTGACAACAAAAGCATACGAGGTACGGAAAAAAGTATCAACAACAACAAAACCTCCACAAGTCCTCGCGTATTTTATTTATATTTGACAAGTTTGTCTCATATAACAACAATGACGAACGACGATCGCTCTCTCACGGTCATTTATTCAAAAAAAAGAACAAAAAAACATGAAAAACGTGATGATTTATTCATCAGACGCCATTCTTTTCTTCTTCTTCTCTCGTCTTTTACGAACAAAATTCCTCATTTGCCTGTCTTTCTTGTCGAGGAGACAATCGAGCAGCAGCATTTGCATTTTTTGCCTTCTTCTTTGTCGTTGGTGCTGCTGATGATGATGATGATGGTTCATTAGCATAATCTTGTCTGGACAGACAGGAAACCAAGAGATGGGAAGATTCTCGAAAAATCATTTATAACCGCCTTCAATTCGTGACAAGCTTACTGCCATTATCGAAATACACAAAAAAAAATAAAACTAAAAGAAGAAGAGAAGAAGAAGCAGAAAAAAATGATTTGGTTACGTTTCGATGCGCGCGCGCAAGATTTTCACGTTTTGTACGGAGCGACGAGTATTTATCTCAAATCATTTGATACCCACATGGATGGCTCTGCAGTAAATTTATGGCTTTTGCTCGTTTTGCTACAAACTTCAAGCTAGAGAGTGAATGAGAGATGATGTCTATAGAGAGGAAAAAAAAATAATGAGTCATTTCTCGCTTTTATTTTCAAATTCATAGGTTTTTACTTTTATTTTATTTTAGTTGGTATCATGAAACATGGAAGAATTCTCATCGCACGCGGAATATGTTCGAAAAAAATGGAAGGTAGAGTGACTGGGCAAGCATTAAAATGATGCGTAATAGCATTGTGTTCAATGATAATGCATTTTAACGATTTTTCGTTGATAGTGAAGGTATATTAATGGCTTTGATGACGATTTTTTTTTATTAGTTGAAAGATGAAATTTTTTTAATTTTTAATTTTTTTGCAAATTTTTAAAAATTTTTGACAAATTTAAAAAAAATATAAATTTTATGAAATTTTTTATTTAAAATCGAAAAAAATAATTTTTTATTATTTAAAAAAATATTAATTTTTTAATTCAATCTTAATTTAAAAAAAAATAAAAGTTCTTGTGAGATAACTTGCTTTTTTATGAAGTTTTTGTGAATTTTTAATTAAAAAATCATTTTCAATAAATTAGAAAATTTTTTAAATTTTTTTGTAAATTATTTAAAAAAATAGTTTTCATTAAATCTCATAATTTTTAAAAATTTTAACAGTTAAAACAATTTTTTTTTTCAATTTTTTCATTAATATAAAAATTATATTTGTGGATATTTATTTATTTTTTTTTTAATTTAAATTTTACAAAAATTAAAAATATTATTTTTTTGTGATTAAATAATTTATTAAAAAATTAATTTTTATTAAATCTCAGAATTGGAAAAAAAATTATAGCTTTTATTTTTTTTTTAATTTTTTAATTAATAAATTTTTTGTGAATATAAAAAAATATTTTTTTTTAATTTTAATTTTAAAATGTAATATTAATTTTTGTCATTAATTAAAAAACTAATTTAATTAAATTAAATTTAAATTATTTTTTTTATTTATAAAATTTGTTTAAAAATTCTCAAATTAAAAAACCAATCAATTTATCACAAAAATTTTTACTTTCTTGAATTTTTTTAAAAATTTTAATTGAAAAAAAAAATAATAAAAATAAATTTAAAAAATTTGAATTTAATTTTTTTAATAAAAAATTAAAAAAAAAAATAATTTTAATAAAAAAAATAATGTATATATGTTGTCTTGAAAAACTAATTTTCATTTAATTTTAGAATTTTAAAAATATATAGAAGCTTTAAATTTTTATTTTTTTTTTAAATTTTTAAAAAATTTTAAATTAAAAAAATATTTTTTTTATTAATTTATTGATCAAAAAAATTAATTTTAATTTTAAATAAAATTTAAAAAAACTCTAAGAATAAAATTTTAAAATTTTCTGTTGAACATTTGGATGATTGTAGATAAAAGACTTTCGATTTTTGCTCGATAAAAATCTTGAACATTTTCTACAGAAAAAAAATTTCTGACATTTCACCAAATTAAAGTTAGCACGTGTGCACACTTACTGAACTAAACACAATACATTTCTCGCGTATGCGAACTTGGCAACTTGCTCCATTGTTTTCTCGCTCGATATGACTTGAGTGAGAGACTGGGTTAAGACAAAAGAAATGCGCTTCGATTGTGTAATAAATGCGCGACTTAAATGCCTTTTATGATGATTTGTCATCTTTTTAAGATCGAAGCTTGAAGAAAAAAATTTTTTTTCTCAGGAACATTAATCAATTGAATCAAAAAATTCAAATTTTTTAATCTCTTGTCCCTTGCAACCCTTGCTCGTGATAAATTTGAAGAGAGATTTAAATGTCTAGGGGAATGCCGAGAGATTATTCATGAAAAAAAGGGCAAAATTACAACTTTAATGCGTTATTACGCATGTTAAGTGTGTGCATGTCCGTTTTTAATTTGAAAGGTCGAAGGTGCTGTAAAAACGATGACCATCAAGAGTTTCAGTTCATTCAGGGTTTACGACACGAGAGAATTAATGATTCGTCAAATTCGTCTTCATCTCGTGTCTAGACTCCTTTTTTTTCACATCTTGAGGCGACGAGACATTGGCGCATGAGCGACTTTCGTACCTGAAGCATTTGCATAAAACAAAAGTAATAATAATTATCCATTATTGTCTTTTTTTTTGTTCTCGGTGTCAAAAGGTGCTTCTTCTGTTTCTTCTTTCCGATAAATGAACAAAGTAATAATTATTGGAGACATCTGTCTCTATGTACCTGCCTACGGTTCCATGTGTCGTATGGAAAAAAAATTTTTTTTTATGAATATTAATAAGCAAAAAAAGTGACAAAACAATAAAATTCGAACGATTGAGGTTGCTTAACTTAACTTTGCAATAATAAACAAATAAATAAATATGAGTAAATTAACCCTTTGTTGCCCGAAATGGACTTGAACAAAAAAAACTTCAAAGGACAAGTGAAACCCGAAGCTCTTGAAACTTTTAGAAATCCTCGACAATTGACATGTCTAACCTCAAAAGCATCGTAATTCAATTCCAAGCCTGTTCAGGTAACTTTTAATTATTATCATTTTTATTTTTCCTCAGAATAAAATAAAAATGATAATAATAATAAACAATAAATATGCAAAAGTAGATTAAATTTTAACCTCAATTCATTGTATTCAAATTCCAGCAACTTTTTTGTCACCTTTAAAGCACGTCGTTAGCAGATCGAATCAAATCGAAGCCCCTCCCAGTTGAAATTTCCTCGTCGCCAAATATTTATGAATTAAACTTTCTAACTATAAGTACTCAACGTGGTTAACGGTTCATCAGCATATGCAAATCAAATCATCGACAAAAAAAATAAACAAAATTTTGATCGTGAAATTATTCGATCCATCGTCTAATTGAAGTTTACCTAAGTGAAGAAGAGGAGATATAAAAATCACGTATGCGGTTCCTGTTTAGTTAGTTACGCGTGCGCGCGAAACTTTCTTTCGCATAGAGTGATATCCGGACTACCAAAAATTTTGAAGATATCTCGTAACGGTAGTTTGACGATCAATTGATCAACTTCTCTGGATACTTTTCAAAGCTTAAGAGCTTCAAAATAAGTTTTCATTGGTAAAGGACAGGCTTCAGCAATTTGATCCTCTTAGATGGGCATATTTTGTATGAGGTTACAAAATATGCCCATTTAAATCAGGATCAAATTGCTGATCACACAGCGCCCTCTACTGTGTTGATACGAGAATCAAACCTGACAGATCACATAACCTCTTTTACTGATCTTAACAAACGTAAATAACCCAATGAAATGGAATGGCTTCTTTTTAAGGCATTGTATTCGAGGAGTCTTTTGAATTTTTCAAAGGAAATTTTTCCAAATTTTATTTATTTAGAAGGAATAGAAAAAATTAAAATTTGGAAGAATTTTCTATGAAAAGTCCGATTATTTTATTTTGCCAATGCCTTAAAAAGGAAGCCATTTTGTTCCATTAGGTTTTTGTTAAGATCAGTAGAGGGCACTATGTGATCTGTCATTTTCAGGGTATGATCCTCGTATCGCTGGATTCGACGCCAAATGGATCTTTTGTGCTCCCAACGAGGTCTTTATTAACACAAAATGTTATTGATCGAATGATTTTTCTCGGAAATCATGAGATTTCATAAACTTCAAATCCAGAATTTCCGAAAGAAAAATCATTCGATCAAGTATCAATAACATTTTGTGTTACGGCCTCCATCTTTGTGAACAGAACATTCTCTTATCTGCCTCTCGATACAGATACAATGACACGACAACCGTGCTAAGTACTAAATATACAAAAAAAAAATCATTTCGATAGATAGCTACGCGACACTAATCACAATCGTTTACTTTGTCAAACGTACAAATAAATGATGATGATCATGATGATGAAATTCCAATTGATTTCGTGTGTGTGCGAGTATTGAGAAAAACAAACAACTTTGATCGACAACCACAAGATGATAATCTCTTATCAAACATTTGTGCAATCATGTCTCGCTTTGCTCGTTCACAAAAACTGAATACAATTGAACTCGTTTTTTCAATAATTTCCGAAGCAAATGTAGTCACGTATCAATGTCGTTGCCGCTGCTGCGTATATCCAATCACTCATGTAACCAGCAAAGGGGGGTTAATAATTAACACACATCATTGCGATGCGATTATTTGCAACGAATCCAAGGTTGGTTTTCGCGAGAATCATTGCACGAAAAAAAAAATTTCACCAAGTTTTTTTTTTCTAGTTCAATGAATTTCTGATCAAGTCAATCCATCATCGCGAAAAAATTAGCAAAGTGTTAACGGAATCCATTCAGATATTATTTAATTTCAATGTTTTTTTTTCTAACGTGTCGATGTGCAATATGAAGGTACGATTGGCAGTGTTGTGTTTAGCAAAGTTTCACCTTACCATTTGTGATTACACATAAAAATATCGCGTTATATGCAAACAAATGTGTGCATTCTAACATACTTAGGTAGGTACATTCGAACGAATAATTAGGACTGTGTAATTAATATTTTGTTGTTTTTTGCAAGTTTCTGATCAATTATTAATTATTAGTTAATTTGAAGTATTTTGTTTTAACAAGAAATTATTGCGAAATATTTGTAAAAAAATTATTTGATTAATTTAAAAAAAAAATAAGTTGAAGGATTTATTTTTAAATAATTTATTTAAATTTGAATTTATTTGATTTAAATTTTTTAGTTTTTTAATTTAATTTTTTTTATTTTTTTAAATTAATTAATTATTTTAAAATATTTTTTTTAATAATAATAATTTAATTTTTAATATTTTTTAAAATTTTGAAAAATAATTGCAAAATTATTATTTTTAAAATAATTTAAAATCATGAATTTTTTACTCAAAAAATAATTGCAAATTATTTTAATGAAAAATTTTTTAAAAAATTAATTACCTAATATTTAAAAAAAATAATTAAAATTTACTAAAAAATTAATTAAAATTTAAAAAAAAATTAAAATTTATTTTAATTTAATTGAAAATTAATTCAATAAAAAATTTAACCAAAAATAATTTCAATAAAAATTTATTTTAAATTTGATTTTACTTAAAAAATTTAAATAAATAATTTTCTAAAAAAATATATTTTCATTAAAATTCTTTAAAATAAATCCCAAACAATTATTTTTCCATCAAAATGATAAAATTTAAATTCTGAAAATTTATTTATCTTATTAACTTGCGCAAAAATCCCACAAAAGATTTTTTTAACAATTAAAATTGATAAGTTTAAAACTTCAACAAATGCAAGAGCACATAGAAAAGTAAATCACAAAATTTCTTGTTGTTATCTGGACTTTTCTTATCAATTGATATGTCTATAAAATGTATCGAAAAACAACAAAATCCACGACTCTACGAAATAAAATGATAAAATTTCTTACCTTTTATTATTATATTCTATATGATGTATCAATAAATAGCTTAAAGTTGTTATTGATGATGATGATGATTCACTTTTTTCTTTAAATTATTTTTTTTTCTTATTTAATTTTTTTCCTCAGAATTGCACAATTTTTGTATTTTTTCGATGTTTTTTTTTTATTTTTTTTTAAATTTATTTTTTAATTTTTTCCATTGATGAGTAGATGAAGGCACACAATTTTTATCATAAGTATTTTTTTTTGTTCACAAATTTTTTTTTCTAAGTGTTTCACATGTAAAGTCGTTGTACAAATTATAAAATCAATAAAAATAAAATATATTTTTTTCGTGTCCGAAGAGACAGTTCGAGATGCGATGCTACTCTTCCAACTGCCACACAAGATGTGAACGATTTTCTACTCTACTCTACTCTGCTCTGGTCTCTTGCCGTGAGTTGTATCTATGTGTGCGTTAAAAACACCTTTTTCTTCCCCAACGTACGTGTCCATGGGCAATATACGGGCACGTACGTAGCACACATGTAGGTACACATGTAGACACACATCGTCAGACTTCGGTTGGATGAGATAGACTTGAGTTCTTCGATCCAGGCGAATGTACGAGCGACGTGTATGCCACTCATTCAAAATAAGGTAGATATCTTTTCGCGCTTATTTCTCTTCTTTTGCATATTTAATTCCGTAGCAAGGCACATGTAATGTATTCAAGTAACGTTCGTCGTTATCATCATTCCTTTTTCACACGACGTTCTGTACGGGCCCGTATGTCTATAGATACAGACAACTCGCGTACGTCAACTCGCAAGAAAAGGCATTATGGAAGAAATGCCTTAAAATTTTTTGAAGATACCTCTCAAAGGTTGTATTTTACCCAATATCTGTGTGATTTTGTATGCGCATGTGTGGAATTTTCCCTTTTTTTATATAAACGCGCTATATACATTTATTGCAATTTAAATGGAAGACCCAACAACGACGTGGATATTTATTGACGACAACTCCTCTTCCGAAAATTCCTCAAATAATTTCCAAAAACCTGTCTGCAAAAACTTTCTTATCTGCTATAATCCAACGTACATTTTGCAATTCACCCGAAAAATAAACAAAAATCGACTTGACTATAAAAATTTCTGATAACATTGATTACATTTTTGACTCGACTTCGTGTCGAGCGAAGTTGGGTCTCTTAATTGCTCGACGTCGACTTAAAATGACTCACCGATGACGATAAACATAAACTTTATCGTCATTTGCATGACACATTAAATAAATGCAAAAAAAAAATGCCTGTCGGACCTTCGCTTAATAGGTAGGTATCGCCTATTAGAAATCGATCATATCAAGAAGGCAATAAATTTAAAGCTTGACGATTATGTAAGTATCGTCTGAGGTCGAGGAATTTTTTTTTTCGACTAATTGGAAAGTTGCATAAATTTTTGGTGATTAAAAACAAATCAGAATTTATGCACAACACAAATTTTTTTTTTCGTACAGCCCAAAAAATTTATTCTTCCGTTCCCATTTTTTTTGGAGACAGACACACATTAAAAATTATTATTTTATCGTCTGTACAATTTGTGTATGGAAAAAGAAAATTTTTGCATTGATTTTTCTGTGTGCGTGTATGTGTAGAAGTATGTTAAAAGGTGACATCAATGCTAGTCAATATCATAAAATTATTATCGTTACCTAATTTGTATGATAATTTTTTATTTTTTTTTTTATAGGAAAGAATGGAAGAATTGAGGAAGAAGAAGGTTTTGAACGACGACATGCGAAGAAATTTCCAAGAAATTTTGATGAAATTTTTTTTCGCTTAGATAACGGAAGTTTTGATTTATGACTCTTGAAGGATTTGAGAATTTGGATTGAAAAATTAAAAAAATATTGAATTGTAAATTGAGACCCTTAAAATTTCTGAAAGTGCATATTATGACCTTAAGAGGTTTGAAAGTTGAAATTGAGACCCATGTGAGGTCTTAAAGTTGAAATTGGGACCCTTAAGAGGTTTGAAAGTTGAAATTGAGACCTTAAGAGGTTTGAAAGTTGAAATTGAGACCCATGTGAGGTCTTAAAGTTGAAATTGGGACCCTTAAGAGATTTGAAAGTTGAAATTGAGACCCATGTGAAGTCTTAAAGTTAAAATTGGGACCCTTAAGAGATTTGAAAGTTGAAATTGAGACCCATGTGAAGTCTTAAAGTTGAAATTGAGACCCATGTGAGGTCTTAAAGTTGAAATTTAGACCCTTAAGAGTTGTGAAAGTTAAAATTGAGACCCATGTGAGGTCTTAAAGTTAAAATTGAGACCCATGTGAAGTCTTAAAGTTGAAATTGGGACCTTAAGAGATTTGAAAGTTGAAATTGAGACCCATGTGAAGTCTTAAAGTTGAAATTGGGACCCTTAAGAGGTTTGAAAGTTAAAGTTGAGACCCATGTGAGGTCTTAAAGTTGAAATTGGGACCCTTAAGAGTTTTGAAAGTTGAAATTTAGACCCTTAAGAGTTGTGAAAGTTGTTTTTGAAACTTTAAACTTGATATTTAACTCTTCAGCTGAAAAAACTGCTCGTCATCTCCAGATTCCTCTCTTATCAAACACCTCTCAAATAAACTTTTAATCAACTCACAATACCTACTTGTCAATTTATCAGCTCCGACATTCATTTTGATATCAATTGCATGATCAATTTCCTGTTCATCACACGAAAACACCTCACTCAACTATAGCTTTAGATTAAAAGGCGTGGAGAGACGATTCTCCGAAATTGACATTGCTCAACAACTTATTTATCAATGATAAGACGAGCGATAGATAAATCAGAGACATGTTGAGAGTACATTCGAAGAAAAAATCACTTTTCAGTAATGACGAAACTATTGAAGCCATCTTTGAAAGACGTTCTGCTCTTATCAACTGCTTCGCTGTAATAAACAAAATTTACATGCGAAAGGAAATTGTGCTCTATTGTTCTTTTTTGAAAATTGAATTAAAAAAAAGGTGACTGATAAAGAATAAGAACAAGAAGAACAATATGACATTCTGTGCGTGTGATTAAAGTACAAAAAAATTAAAATTTTGCTGCTAATTAAACTTACATGACACTACTTATCATAATTTATGTATTTGGTTTGTGGGAAACGAATTGATAAAAAAATGGAAAGACACAAAGTAGTAAAGGATGTTATTATATTGAACTCAATTTACATACATTTAACGTTTTTTTTGTACATGTGACATCGGAAGAAGGGGGTCATATTATTATTAAACGTTGTTTTTTATGGTTTTCTTTATCGTCAGCAATTCTCTCCCAGACAGTTCGTCAGAATATTTCTCAAAAAAATATAAAAAAAAACTACAAGGTGTGCGAAAAAAAACACAAAATTTTTATATAATTTTATTATTAAAAAAAAGGAGAAGAAGAAAAAAACTGCCGACCCTCGTTTTCTGTCCAAAGCATCAATTTATCTGATACACAATTAAATTTTTGAACAGACATTTTTTTTCTTCTTCTGCTTCTTCTTAGAGGAGAATGTTCCTCCTTGTGTCTCAGAATGAAGAAAAAAATGCGTTATGCCTGTCGTTGGCGTCGCGCATCGGTAACTCCATGTTGCTTGATGATAAAATGTTACGAGCTTAATTTAAAAACGTTTCTTCATTTAGTCGTTTTTTTCTTCTTTTTCTCCGCTCTCCATATATATGAGTCTATCAAGGTAGATTATATTCACATTATGTCCCTTTGTTTCTCCGGCAAAACTTTCCGAGGTCTTCACACATGAGTTGGCGGGTGGATGTTGAGTATTTTTTTATCCATATATACAAATGAGGACACCTGAAAAGAGTTTTGTTAGAGCGTTTCGAATTGAAATCAGTTTGAAAATAATTTTTTGAATGAAGTTTGTCAAGTTTTTTGACATTAGTGGTTTTCGAAAATTCTTTCGAAATTAGAAAATTTTTAATTTCGAAAAAAAATTTTAACAAAAAGGAGATTTAAATTTTTGCTAAAACCAAATTTTTGTTAAAAATTATTTTTAATCCAATAATTTAAACTTCGAAATTCGAAAATCAAATTTTGGAAAATTTGATTTTCGAATTTCGAAGTTTTACTATTGAAACATAACTTTTCTAATGCAAAAATTTGATTTTAACAAGAGTTCAATTTCGAAAATTTTAATTTCGAAAAATTTATAATATCGAAAATTTTTCAATTTCGAAAAATTTTCAATTTCGAAAAAAAATTAATTTCGAAAAAATAAATTGTAGTTAAAAATTCTTGTCAAAAGCAAATTTTTCAGTAAAAATATTTTTTGTATGAAAATTTCAACTTCTAAAATCAAATTTTCGAAACTAAATTAAAATTTTCGTAGATTTGATTTTCGAATTTCGATGTAAAATTTTTGAACTAATTTTTTTTAATGAAAACTTTTGATTTTGACAAGAGCTCAACTTTACATTTTCGATATTCACAAATTTTTAATTTCGAAAAATTTTCGAAAATCAAAAATTTGCTTGTTTCAATTCTTTTGACGTGCAACTTTAACTTATCAAATTGTATTTTTTTTTTCAGAAACAGAAATTGGGCCACCGATTCGCTCGAATCAACAAATTTTTTGGCATTCGATTTTGTGAGTCCATAAATATTTACATTTCTGAATGATAAATATTTTATTTCTTGCACGACGCGCGACAAATTCGTACAAAAAGCGATAAGCGAACGTTTGCCCTCAATTTGCGTATTTTCATAAGGAACGTTCGCTGTTCGTCGTCAACTATGTTCGTCTCATAAAAAGTCATAAAATTTTCACTTTGCATGATGTTCGTTGTAGTAGTAGTATCCGCAAAAAGTGGCGATATTGCAACGAAGACGACGTAACGACATTTCTTCGATCTTGGACAGTGCTTATTATTTACATGGTATAGTGATTTTTTTTTTGCAGTTTGCTCATTGGTATTCGAGCTCCAGCTTCATCGACATCACATAATGGAAGTTCGTTTACCTTTGTCTCCTCCTCCCAGTTCTTCTTCTTCTGCTGCTCGTGGTTTTGATCAAAGAAGTTGCTTCGCGAGAAATGGACGAAGATCACGATTTATATAATTTTTGTACGTTTCAATTGATCAATGAGTGAGTTACTTACCATTTTTTTTTATGAACGAACACGAACAAAATTGTTGTGTATTGATTGAATAATGGATGATTATTATGCACACACCATCACATCGGAGAACAACATCAGCATAAAATGCGAAAGAAAGAAAGAGTATGGTAACCAATATACTGTTGTTGTACTTATTTTCAATTAAGTGGGATGTGATTTACTGTAAAAAAGAAACAATTTTATGTCTTTGCCAGCGAAATGAAATGACAGAGAGAAATGGAGATTTAACCGTTACACACAAGCCATCAATTTCACCTCAATTGATTACCATTTATGATATTCAACGGAACGAATTCGCTCCCGAGCTTACAAATTATAGACTTTGCATCGATCACAACTGTATTTGATACGAAAAATCAATCAAGCAGACTTTTGTTTTTTTTTTGCTGCATGAGAAATGATAAAAAGTGCATTCATCAACAATTAGCAAGAAAAATGAAACCGTTTTCTTCACAATTTGTCGTGATTTTGTATCAATAAGTGATATTTTTAATAATAAATGAGGTAATTGAACACCGATAACATACTTGGGAAAGCATTCACCTCAACAATTTATCAAGATTTTCGATGATTTTTTCGTGAAAAAGGTTCGTATTACAACTTTTTTGATCAAATTCTGCAATAAATTGCTTGCATAAAGGTTTGAATCTTTCATCATCATCATAAAATACTTGCTAATAATTATCAATGCGCATCGTAAGCATAATTTTAGTGCTTTTTAAATATTCAATACCAGAAATTTATGGAGAAATTATGGGATCGATCATAGATGATCAGAAGGTGAGTTTTGTTTTGATATTAATAACAAAAATTTAATTTTTAGGTTAAACTTTCATTAAGAAGCTTAATTTGAGACAACTGAAGCAAACTGAACCTCATAAGAATGTCTACTGATATAGAAGGACTTGCATAGTAGTAAAAGAATCAACTTTGACCTTGAGTTGACCTTGTAGATCACATTTATTTTGGAAAATCTCAAAAATCAACTTTTTCCTTTACTAAAAGCCTAAAATTGATTCTTTAAAGGAAATTTTTTGTCACTGGAATAATTATTTTTAATTTTTTAACAACCAATTAGAGAAAAATCCAATTTTCGCTTTGATCCTTCAGAAATTTCTTCGATTAAGTATGAACAACGCCCTCTTATTAAACAAATTATTCAAATCAAAGGTGTAACTGCAACTGATATTTTTAGAGATTCGCGCTCATAAAATGCAGCATGGTCGCTTCAGTGCGTTTTCATTCCATCTACATACCATGCCATAAGTTACCTCTAAACCAAAATCATGAGTTGCATTTGAAATTGAAAGTGTATCATTAAACCTACTGATTTGTAATATTTGTTTTTTTTTGCTGCTTTTTTTTGCACGTTGTACATTCGTTTGGAATGAAAAAAAAATTTCTCCTGATTACGTAAATAAGTGATAAATATTTGCTGCGCTCATTCATGAGAAAAGATTCCGGCTACTTAAATACTTAATGTTTTTTTTAACAGATAAGCTTACACGTGTGATGATTTTTTTTCTGTGCAAAAAATCATAAAAAATTAATATGAGCGATCCAATGACAGAAAAATGATCAAATTTCATTGAAAGATAAAGTGATGAGCTCATAAAACTCTTAATTGCGCGCAATTTGCACAACCTCAAAGATAATCGTGAGAGTTAGTCACATTTCGAGATAACTTTATTTTTTTTGCGACTATAGAGATTCTCATTTTTTTTACTCGCAATTTTTTTTTAGAGATAGTATTTATCTATTTCCGTGTATGTATCTTATTTCGCTGACACTTAATTTTGGTCAGAATCTTGAAACTTGTCTGAGAAACTTCTAACGTCACACAACGAAAAAATGTTAGTAGAAACGTGTCATATTCAAATTTTTCGTGTTTTTTTGTAGAAATCATAAAATAATTTAATCTCGTCTTCATCGCGACAATAACAATAAAAAATGTGCTACTGTTTTACTTCTACCTGACTTTTTGTATCAAAAATGTATTTTTTTTTTGATGATGATACAAATATATATTTCATTATTCAGCTCGTTGTTACAAGACGAGAGTTGATATCATACATGAAATTGGCTCATGAATGTGATATATTTGACTATACATAATTTATGGCTTTCATGGCATGGCGAGGAAAATTAAAATTCCAACCGCGAACTAAATCTTCGTTTTTTAAACACACATATGAGTTGGAAAAGAAATGAAATGTAAATGAGAGAGCTTCTGTTTTGTTCGTCGTTGTCGTGATTGGCAAGTCTTTACTTTCTCAGAAATGTACAGTTTAACATGAAATTCCTGCGATCCCAAAAAAAGTGTACTTAACGGTCATTTTAATGCAAAAGAAAACTTGTTGCGCGATGATTTATCTGCTTCTAAAGTTCTAAATACCGAAAAAAAAAATTAGGGCAGATCCTTTCCATTTAAATTTTGAATATTGATACAAACATTGGCTTACAAGAACAAGAAGAATGCCGCGTAATTTCTTAACTGAATATATAGAGTACTTTTTAGGTATGGTCAGTCTCTGGTAATTTTACACAACAATAGGTTCTGATGGTTTTCGGACCTTTTTCGAGTCCCATATTTCCTTTTTTTTATTGAATGAAAAGAAAAAAGGTTTGTATCAAAGAAATATGTAAATTAATAACAAACCTTTTTTCCATTTCATTCAAAAAAAAAAAAGTTTTATAAGATGCATCTTCAACAAGAGATGGATGAGGAAAAACAATAGACAAGAATTTATTAACCGTTACTGTTGTCGATGCGATTTGACCATCGTAAGGACCATTGAGTCTGTTTTACACGATAATAAAAGGAATGAAATATATGTAAATTGATCTTTGCACTAAATTAGTCGGACGATCCCCTTCCACGAGATCTAGATCTCCGGAATAAATAACAGAAATTAGCAGAGAGGATAACCCTTTGACCTTTAGGGTCTGTAACAAAAATATTTTTAATTTTATGTACCTGTCCCTATCCTGTTGAATTGCATCACATTATGCGAGAAAGGGTCATTGCACGTAGGTATAGCAGAGCTAATGTACCGCGTTACTGACCATGGGTCAGTTATCCGCTTTTTATTTAAGTACAGTTAAATAAATATCTTTATAATAATACCTTTGACCATCTCTCCCTCCTTTTATTAACTATTTAATACAACGACAGACGTCCTTATACTTCTGTTCTTCTTCTTCGTTTTTTTTTAATTTCAAAATTAATATAAGAAACTTTGTATTCCTTCCGGTCCCTATGTTGTCCTGCACTATTGTAGGTCCTAGTATCCCTTCTTTAGAATGTTTGTACACGCACAGAAAACGCGCATAAATTTTATACTTTGATCTACATAATTGAACTTCTTCTTCTGTAGAGTAGATATCTCTCGCTAAACTAAATAAAGGTACAAATGTTTGTCCTGTCCGTATACAAAGGGTAAGTAGTTTGCACACACGGCAAACTTTTGTACCTGAACTCTGCTGAACGTCGTCGTCGTCGTTTTATTTACAAGACAATATTCGTAGAAAGAAGCAGCGACATGGATAGAGAGAGTGAGTGAGTGAAGAATGAGCATATGTTGTTGTTTTCCTACGACGATGAATACTTGACGTCATTTGTTGTACCAACGATGTGTTTTTTTAGCGCGCGATGATATATTTTTTATAAGAAGCCTTTGTTCACGTTAAGAAAAACACGAAATAAAAAACAAAACTTACCTATTTTGTCTCGTTTGTCCATCCTGGGGTCTGCTTGGAGCTGAAAATGGATAAAAAATAATTAAGAAAATAAACGAATTAACACACCATCATAAACTTACCGTTTATTGACTCCTCAATTATGAAATAGTAAGTCGTACTTGTAAATTCATAATTCCATAACTGCAGCTTTTTTAAACAAAACAAAAAATGAAAGTGAAATAGTTAAGTTTGTGCATTATTAAAAGGTATAAAACTCATGCTAGCATGCAATCTCTCATCTGCAATCATATTATTATTATATTATTGTTGTTAAATGATTCGAGCTTCGTGTTAAAAGCATTTTTCTCGCGCGCAAGTATCTGCATAACATGCACACAAAGAGTAGTTTAGAAAACAAAACTGCAAATCTTTTAGTGTTAATAGGAGGAACAAAAATGAGGAAACTTACCTTAGATAAATGGATGGATGGATGGTTGAGTTACTTACTTCTCTCGCGAGCCGCGTGCGATGCATTTATTCAAATGGGGCGTTAGAGGTAGGTAAACTTGCAAATTGTTTGTTTTATTGTTGTTTAGCTGCGTTTTGAATTATCATTAAAACAAATTATTACATTATTAAATGATTGTTGCACCCTCGATCTCGCTAAACGCACGAGTGAATGAACTTAGATGTTTACTTAAAAAAAAAAAAACCAAAAGTTTCATCACATCATCAACCTGTGCCCATCTCTCGGTATTTTTTTTTCTACGAGACACAGAAACAAACATATCGATTCTGTTATTTTGTTGTTGTTTTCGGGAATTATACGAACTCAGGTGCAATCATTGTATTTTTCAGATACTTTTGATGCGCATCTGCCGAATGGATGGGTCGTTATAACATTTTTTTTCTTCCTCTGTTATTCAAGTCTAGATACGCACGCGCTTATTTACTTCGTTTTCTTATGCCTTCATATGTGGCAGAAGAAAAAGTGTCTAGATTCACCTTACGCTGTTTCGAATTCAGGTTCAGCAGAAAAACGTACGGTTAATAATCATCATGATACGATATATAAGAGCAGATGCTCTTGACCAGTGCTGCTGCTGGAGCAGATGATAAATTTATCTGTATACTTAACTCCAACCTTGATACAATTTCTTTAATTCGTCTCTCTCTCTCTGCATATCCTATTAGAGGTATGTGTATTGATCGCAAGAAGACGACAAGAAGAAGAAATACAACAAAAACAGTGCAGTCAATAAACGATCGGACAGTGAGCACGAGCGCAAATAAATTATTCAATATGTTTACAATATTTTTGTTGTTGTTATTTTTGTTACTCTTGTTTTAATACATATGAAACTTCCTTGAGGGAAAATTAATAATATATAACAAAAATTCACTATGTGGTAGTTTTTTTTTTGGTTTACACGTGAGTGAGTGGTTTGTTTGATGATGAACACTTGTTCAGGCGGATAATGTATGTAACTTTCTTTGTTCGATCTGAACAACTGCTTGTAAGAGTTTTGAGCTAATCTATATCAGAAGATCAAATTTTCGACATTTAACTGGAAATATATTTGAAAAGTTCACTTTTAAGAATTTAAATTTGATATTTGTCACTTTTAAAGAAATTATTGAAAATTTTTTCGAAAAAAAATTATTTATTTTGTATTTTAGTTTTTTTTTTTTGAAAATTTTCTAAATATATCTAATTTTCGAAAATTTGTTTTCGAGTATCAAAATTTTCGAAAAAAAAGTTTAATTACTTATCAAAAATATCTGATTTTCGAACATCTTTACAAATTTTCGAAAATTTGGCTTTCGAATAACTTGATTTTCAAATTTTCGAAAAAAATGAATTAATTTCCACATTTGGTTTAATCGGCTCAGAAATATGTTTGATTTTTGAACAACTTAAATTAAAAAATTTGATTTTTGAATTTCATATTTTCGAAAAAAAATATTTTCTTGAACAATAGGTTTAATTTATGAATAGTTCACTAAATTCTATCTGAATTTCGAAAAATTTTAAACTTTCGAAAATTCGTTTTCGAACATGATAATTTTCGAATTAAAATTATTTACTTTGCGTTATAAATTTATTTTGTTCAAAATTTACCAAATTTAGCTGATTTTCGAATAATTTCAAATTTTCGAAAATTCGATTTCGAATATCAAATTTTTTTTAATTTTCAAATAAAAATTAATTGATTTTGTACAATTGGTTCAATTTTCGTTAAAAATTTGATTTTCGAATTTAATAATTTTCATATTTTCGAATAAATAAATGAACATTTTGATTTTCGAAAAATTTTAAATTTTCAAACAATATACATAGTTTTCAAATATTCGAAAAAAATGTGTTTACTTTATACCATGCACATTGAATATATTAATTTTTTTACAAATTTTAAAAATTTGATTTTCGAATTTCGAAAATATGACTTCGAACTTCTTTAGATAAATATAATTCTTTATAGTTAAAATTATAATATTGCTAAAAATTTCGATTTCGAACATATATTCGAAAATAAATTTCATGTTCGAAATTCGACTCAATAGTTAAAAATTATAATTACCTTCCATTAATGCCTTATCTCTCTCATTCCACAAAAACAGTCCTTACCTTAAAAGTCAAATCGGATGAACGAAATTCCTTTTCAAAATCTACCGCAAAGCAACAAAGCTAACAACGAAAAAAAAAATCAAATCTGATGAGTATGTACAAAAAGGTAAGAACAATCACTTTGCCCGGATATGAAATACATATTCATTTACTCTCTTTGACTTGATAAAGATACGTTTTCGAATAAAAAGATACATTATTGTTATTGACTAAACACAGAAAAAAATATATGTCTTTGGAAAGTAAGTACTGTATGTACAAACAGATAACAACATAACGAAGAATATTTAATTTTTTTGAAGGCAATCAGACGTGTGTTGATTTCGTAATAATGCATGGAAATAATTCGTTTTCTGCCTAAATTTTTATCGAAGAAGCATTAGAAGAGACGCGAGAGATATGAAGTTCATTGTACTGGATCGTGCTGGATGAACGGAAATCGAGAATAACGAAACTTTCTCGAGGTCAAGTTGCTTGAATGGAAGCTTGTTTAACATCGCGGAGAAACTTTTTGTGAGATTGGTAAGTTTTTTAATGAAACTTTGTTTTTGCATGTTCAGATGTTTTACAAGAAGAGACCTTAAAAGGCCTTACGGTTGTTCTTGACCCTTCTTGTTGTGAAAAAAAAACGACAAATTTGTTTTCAGTGTGCTCAACAACTCACTCTTGTGCTCATTATTATTTAAAATAATGGGCTTAATGCTTGTTTTATGAATAAATTTTATGACATGGACCGTTTTTATCTCTCGTTTTGTTTTGTTTCGTGTCTTCGAGTCGTATTGCAAAAAATGTTCCCATCGTACAATGGGATGCTCGTTGCGTAACTAGAATAACAAAACATAAGAAGATCAACGAGGTGTGAGAAAAGAATTTCCGTCGCGACTTGGGAGTTGGTTGTTCGCATCTCATAATAAAGTGAAAGACCATAACGAATCGCTTTTCAAATTTCCCTGCGGACCAAAATATCATAAAGATCATCAAAATCTGCTAAATTAATTTCTTACAGAGATAAAAAAAATGATTTATTGAGCGTGACACTCTTCGAACCTTTTGCTTTAAAACACAAACAGAGAGAGAGGAACATTATGCAAATATGTCGATGATGTGATGATGCAAAAAAAAAAGGGAAAAATGTCTTGGTCGCACATATGGCACTTTAATATTTAAATATTCATCTAATGATGGACCATTTACCTTTCGTGCTTGTTCGTCTTTTGTATGGCATCACACACATCTTGATCTTGATAAAAATCTACCTGCTACGGTGTTGTTGTTGTTGTTTTATTCGGTAATGAAGACCGGTTATTGTTTCCGGGATATAGAATCCTCGTCGCACACGGGAGAGTACGAACGAAAAAAAAAATTAAAACTAATGTGTACGGAAGCAACATCCTTTTGTCTCTTGGATGATCGTCAACTGAAAAAAAAAATAAATTAATCAATCAAGACTTACAACGGAAGAAAAGGTTATTAAACGGGCAATAAAACTTGTAAGTCCTTGTATTAACAACTTAAAAATTATCATAAGAAATTTAGATAAGCCTTTCAGCTACTTTCTCATCGTATCGGCGACACCGATGGGAAAAAACTTTCTTTCACAGGATTTTCAAAAACGGCGCCAAAGACAATATTTTTACTTAAAATTGGTCCTGTCTCCCATTTCTTTTACGGCACACAATAAAAAAAAGTCGCCGGACATCATCTGGGCCCAAAAAATAAACCAAAGAAGGTGTCGTCATGAAAATTCCTGCTACCTGGATGACATTCATCATCTAATAATGAATAGGTGAGATATTTGCATACGATTCCTTTAAAAAATTTCAAAAAGACAGAAGACTGGTCAGACGACGATCCCTTTTTCGGGATTAGAATTTGCTCTATTTAATATCACTTAGCAACTAGTTGACCGTTACATATCATTTTTTTATAATTATTTGAATTAAAAAATGACCTGGATCTGGATCTGGAATAAGAACCGCTAAAAAATTGAAAGATAACGAATTTTCTTGTTTGCATTTCGCATTAATATTTTTTTTTCTTTGTAGAAATCCCTTGATGAAGAAGGATGCATTCATTGGTCACTTTTTTATTCCTGTACGGTCCACTTTATTTTACGCTTGTTATGCGAAGAAGAGCGGTAAATTACTTGGGTTTGATACATATTTTATTCGTAATGAGCAGGCATGGACAATCTTCTGGTTTATGAAAAAAAAATAATTTTGTATGTAGATTGATCGTTTTTTATAATTTTTAGGTCTATGGAAGAGAAAGAGACAAGTAAAGGTGTTACAATTTGGTTGGTAAGTAAAAAAAGCGCTAAAAAGTTGTTTTCAACAGGACATTAGAGAAAACGTGACGATGGTAATTGGATTAGATATTATGTGCTACTACATAAAAAGTAGGGGAAATTTGGATGCAACATGCAACGACGTTGCAAAGTAACTCATTTATTGTTTAGACATGCTTAACGTTGTAATTATTTTTTTTTTTATTTTTTAGGTTTACAAATTCTTGATGGAAGGAAAATTTATCAATGAAGGTTGAAGACATATATCAAGAATGGTTGGTTTTCTGAACAGAAATAGAAAAAAATTGCCATCACAAATAAGACTGACTCTTTACAAATGTATGATATGAACCCATATTGACTACTGCATCTTATTTTTGAACAAAAAGGACGAAATTGAAACATTACAAAAAACACAGAATAGAGCATTAAGAATTTTGACTCAAGAAAACAGATACAGCAGGGTAAGTGGCATCTTGGAGTAAACAAATCCTCAAGTGTAGCATAAAGGCTCTTGTCTGAGGTACCTGAAAACATCATGTGTACAGTTTACTACTACATGAATTCGAAATGGATTGGTATCATGAAGCTTTTTGATGAATTGAGGTTTTTCAAATTAAATTACTTTAGATTATGGGATATACTTGTGAATATTGAAAAGTAGCTTCTATTTGAATTTAAATTATTAAATTCCTTCAACGAATATAACGTTTAACGTTCTAATCATCATCTTCAAAGCAACAAAGAATCTGTTTCCAAACTACTTGACAATTAATATAGAAAAATTTGAAGAATTCAAACGTATGAATTAAGAAGCAATAATAGGTTAAGACCAATATCTGTGATATCCTATCATGAACAAGACCCTTACCTGAACGAATCTCAAAATCTACAAAAATGCCAAAATATCGATTGTTAATGATCAAAAAACATCCCAAGATCCTTCTTTCGTTAATTTCCTTCATCCCTCTGTAACGATATTCACTTCATATTAAAAAAAACACATCAACGTCAGACTTCTCGACGATCAACTCATACGATCATTAACTGCAACTGTCTCATTTATTGCTACAAGACACTCGAACTCACAATGACACGTAGAATAGTCAAAAGTTGTCGAAAAATAAAAAATTACATCAAAAATCCGTAGTGCAGAACGAAACTCTCTTATAATTGTCTTCTTATGTATTTACTTGCATCGAATACACATCAATGACGACGGTTAAAAATAAAAAAAAAAAGAAATAATTCATGATACAGGTGTTGTTTGAGCATCTTTCTCCATGGATACACACAGCAAACTCAAAAAAAAAAAAGAAGAATCGTTATTACCTCAGTCTGCTGCTGTTGTCTTGCTTTGCGCGTCGTTGATGTTGATGCAGAGTGTCATATGGCGAAAAGACTTGATCCCCGGCAGAAGTCAAGGATAAGAAGTTGTAATGTTAGTGTGGGTCATGAATAATTTGTACGTGTTGCCAGATGATCATGAAGGATGTTAACTACCAGCAAGTTAATTAGTTGCAATCGAATTCAAATATTTAGAAATTTTTCTTTCAAAAGGACATAAAAATTTTGATATTTTTAAACAAATAACGGAACAACTCAACAAAAAGGCGCAAAAAATATTAAATTCTGAATGATTGTCATTATAATTTGATATCAACGGACTTTCTTCGACACAGAACAAAAACTGTAATAGGGGTATTTCGATAATGACTTTTAATATGAACATCTATCTACTTTTCTTATTCTTCCATTCTATTCACAAAAAAAAGTAATAATAACATTTTCCTTATGCATCAAGGAGCACGTGCCCACATTTTTGTTACTGTATTATCTCTCTCTTCGACACATAATAATGATGATACAAAAAGGAAGTAAAGTCGTACGTAGAAATGTGTGAACAATTATTTCTTCGTTCGTTTTCGACAACAACAACATCGGTTTCGGTGGCTGATCGCAGCCCTCACTTTTTATCATCATCTTGCTTTTATGTACCGATATACACAAAAAAAAGTTCAACGTCTTATAGTATTTTCATATGTTGTTCCTTTTTATTATTATTTTCGTTTTTTTTTTCATTTCATTTTATTGCCAATCCAAAAGTATGTTAGATTAGTGCACGGAGATAATGCTACAGTTTTACCGCGTTTGAAGGAATTTTTTAAGAAAAATTTAGGTTTTTAGCAGTCTGTCAGTGAATTTTTAAATTAATTTTAAAAAAATATTTAATATTAAAAAAATTAAAAATTTTCATATTTTATAAAAAATTACATAAGAAAATCTAATTTTTTATTTTATTTTAATATTTTTTTTAATGTTGAAGGAAGACAAATATTCAAGGCAAAAAATTAATTAAAATTTAAATTAATTTTTTTTTAAAAAAAAATTAAGCAAAAAAATAAATTAAAAAAAATTTTTAAATTAAATAAGCTTTATATTAAAAAAAATTAAATTTTAATAAAAATTTTTAAACTTACAAATTTTTAAAAAAACATATTTAAAATCAAGCATGTTAAAAAAAATGTAAAAATTAAAATTTTATTATTTTAAAATTTTAATAAAAATTTCAAAACATACAAATTTTTAAAAATATATTTAAAAATTCTAAAAAAAGTAAAAATAAATATCTAATTTTTTTCAAAAAATAAAAAAAATTATTAAATAAAATAAAATAAAAAATTATAATAATTATTATTAAATAAAAATTAAATAAAAAAAAATTTTTAGAATATTTTTTTAAAAAAAAAAAAAATAAAAAAAATAAAAAAAATATTAAATAAATTAAAAAAAAATTAAAAAAAAAAATTAATAAAAAAAAATTAATTAAAAATTAAAATTAATTAATTAAAAAAATTCAAATTTAAAATTAAAAAAAAAATTTAATTAAAATTAAAAATAATTTTTTAAAATAAAAAAAAAAAAATTTTCAAAAAAAAAATATATAAAAAATTTTAAATATTTAATCAAAATGCGCTCAAGTCTTTCATTTCACAACACAATTTATCTCCTGTTTTAATTCAATTTGATTATAAGTTGGATGGCGGAGGACGAAGACGGTTGCTTGCATATAAAACAACTGTTTTTTTTTTATTTCTCTCTTGCTTCACTATTAAATAGTTTATGTAGCACAAAAGATGTATGTTTGTAAAATATTGACAGGAGTAAGGTCAACGATCCCCCTTTTATTTATTTTGTGGTTCTTTAGGATACTTCTCTTTTTTTCTCTAAAAATTTGATGAAATATCGATCAATTTGCTTCCCCTTGTATCACTTCCCTTCCTCCGTCTCGCATAGAGAGAGAGAGAAGTCATAAAGGTGCGTTTTTTAATTTGATACACTTTTGAATGAGTCACAAATCATTTCCTGATGATGCGGAGTTGAAAGGTGATGATTTCCGATTTATTTATTTTTTTTAACAAATTTTATTGATTTTTAGTAAAAATTTCTTTCTTTAGATAAACTTTCGTAAGGAACTTATAAATATGCTTGCCATCCATGGAACAATTTGCAAAGATTTTCATGCGAAATTGCTTCTCGTATCAACTTGTCGACCTGATTTTCGATCGTCATCGTGCCCATCGAACTATTTTCCGCTCCATTTAACTTATCTTTGCACAATTCGAGTGCCCGCTCAGCTGTGGTATTTGTCACGACATCCGGTTCCCATTCGAGCGATTGCGTTCTGCGCGCTTTTTCGGGTGTCAGAGTCCACATATACAACGGATCGTACAACAAAACTTGCAAAATCGCCAAAATCGTGTATTGATGATCCCGTAACACTTGCATCGTAATTTCAG
This sequence comes from Culicoides brevitarsis, assembly GCF_036172545.1. Lineage (NCBI taxonomy): Eukaryota > Metazoa > Arthropoda > Insecta > Diptera > Ceratopogonidae > Culicoides > Culicoides brevitarsis. The sequence continues at coordinate 31,863,225 of NC_087087.1, read as the reverse complement.
CTGATTTCCGGAAAACTCCTTCGATGCCCGTGACGCCCATGCCAGCGATGATGTCTCGTGTCAAACGAAATGGGATCGTTTCTGGCGTCGGCAAACATTTTCCTTGCTCGAATGCGATCCCGAAATCGATGTGAATGACTTCAGTTGACGTGATATCGAGTAAAATGTTCTGCACGTGACGATCTCCGATTCCGAGGATGTATCCGATGATGGAATTGGTTGCGACACTATTTGTGTAAGCGTATTGTCGCTCAAATAACGTTCCTGGCGTCAAAAAGTGCTCCAAGAAGAAGTTATGGAATGCAGGTTTGAGATTTTTGACAATTTCATTGAAAATTTTCAGTTTGTCGGATGGCGCGCTGTGCTGAACGCGAGTTCGAGCGTCATTTGGCGAAAATTTATCATGCGGGCGATACCGTTTGTGACAATCCATCAAAATTGGCCCGATTGGGATTGTATTGCTGCACCATTCCAACATCCCCGAGCGACGTGAAAACGGAATAACTTTATAAGTGCGGATTTGTAAGCGTCTTTCAGCCGATTTTGGGTTCTGGGCAAGCATGGCGTTCATAATGTTGAATACTTGTTGCATCACCGCATCTTGTCGCAAGTCGTCGTTGCCTTTTAGAAGCTGGGGACGCACAACGCCATCCGAACAGAGACATTTGAACTTCTTCGGAGCATTAATTCCGTTCAAAACACCAACTTTTGTCTCCCATTTGACAATTGAGACAATAACGCCCTCATATTTTCCATTTTTCATCACCGGCAAATGAAAGGTTGGGCAATGAATCGCATTTAAATTCTTCAGCGACAAAATTCCGCAATCCGTATTTCTCGTAAGTTGAAAATCTCCCGCATTTTCGCGCAATTTTGTGTTTGCCATGCGAATTAAGGCCTTTGTCATGCTCGTGAGCTGCGAAATTATCGTGCCAAGACTCTCGTTGACGCCTTCGATGTCATGTAAGAGCTTCTCAGCGCCACGTACTCGTGAATCTGTTTGTTGCCCACGATCCTGACTCGATTTATCGGCATACGAGTTCTTCATGGACATTATGTGGTTTAACGTGTGATGAGGATGTTCAATGGCACAACGTCGTAATAGCTTGTAAATTTCGTCGTCAACGTAGGTCGGTTTCTCGTCGTTATATAAATGGGCTGTCAATTGCGGGAGGATGTCGAGAAACTTGAAAGACGGTAAAGAGTCAAATAATCCCGTTAAAACTTCCTTTTCTTGCGGGACTTTGGTTTCCATGGTGCCTTGGATGACTTCGCGAACAGCTGTTACCTAAAATAAAAAAAAAATTTTTTTTAATTTTTGAAAAATTTTTAAAAAAATTAAATTTTTACATTTTTATGTGACAAAAAAAGCGAAACAATTCGAAAGATGTGCAAACTCTCGTCGGTGCTGTAACGACACGCGTATCCATAGTACCGCAAGGCATTCGCTAAATACGTGTCACGATCAGTTTTGTACTTTTCCAAGTTCTTTTTGTCAAGTTTGAAGTTAGCTTCAATGACACGAAGTTGGGATCTTTCGTCTTTTTCCAGCTGACTCGCACGATGTTTTTCTCGCAATTTTTCGATGCTGTACTCCTGACGTTCAACGACACTTTTGCGTTTGAGGTAATCCGTCGAGACGAGATATTTACTGAGATGTTTGTATTGCTTGTCGAAAAATTTTGCAATTTTTTCGAAGATTGATGAGAGTTCTGAAAGTTAAAAAATTAAAAATAAAATAAAATAAAAAATTAAAATAAATTAAAAATTAACTAAAATATATTTAAATTATTTAAATTTTTTTTTATTTTTTTTTTTAATTTTTTGTAATTTATCATTTTTAATAATTTTGCAACTCAAAACTGCCAAAAAATTGAAACTAAAAAAATTTTTTTTCTTTGACACAGTTTTTTTTTAAAAACTAAATCAAGAGCAAAAAAAACTATGTCAAAAACTGTGTCAAAGCAATTTTTGTCAAATCTTGCTCCAAATGGATAAAAATTTGTCAGAGGGCTCTAATTTATCATTTTAATCATTTTTTAACTCAAAACTGCCAAAAAATTGAAACTGAAAAAAAATTTTTTCTTTGACATAGTTTTGTTTTAAAAACTAAATCAAGAGCAAAAAAAACTATGTCAAAAACTGTGTCAAAGCCAATTTTGTCAAATTTTGCTCCAAATGGATAAAAATTTGTCAGAGGGCTCTAATTTATCATTTTTAATCATTTTTTAACTCAAAACTGCCAAAAAATTGAAACTGAAAAAATTTTTTTTCTTTGACATAGTTTTGTTTTGAAAACTAAATCAAGAGCAAAAAAACTGTGTCAAAAACTGTGTCAAAGCCAATTTTGTCAAATTTTGCTCCAAATGGATAAAAATTTGTCAGAGGGCTCTAATTTATCATTTTTAATCATTTTTTAACTCAAAACTGCCAAAAAATTGAAACTGAAAAAATTTTTTTTCTTTGACATAGTTTTGTTTTGAAAACTAAATCAAGAGCAAAAAAACTGTGTCAAAAACTGTGTCAAAGCCAATTTTGTCAAATTTTGCTCCAAATGGATAAAAATTTGTCAGAGGGCTCTAATTTATCATTTTTAATCATTTTTTAACTCAAAACTGCCAAAAAATTGAAACTGAAAAAATTTTTTTTCTTTGACATAGTTTTGTTTTGAAAACTAAATCAAGAGCAAAAAAACTGTGTCAAAAACTGTGTCAAAGCCAATTTTGTCAAATTTTGCTCCAAATGGATAAAAATTTGTCAGAGGGCTCTAATTTATCATTTTTAATCATTTTTTAACTCAAAACTGCCAAAAAATTGAAACTGAAAAAATTTTTTTTCTTTGACATAGTTTTGTTTTGAAAACTAAATCAAGAGCAAAAAAACTGTGTCAAAAACTGTGTCAAAGCCAATTTTGTCAAATTTTGCTCCAAATGGATAAAAATTTGTCAGAGGGCTCTAATTTATCATTTTTAATCATTTTTTAACTCAAAACTGCCAAAAAATTGAAACTGAAAAAATTTTTTTTCTTTGACATAGTTTTGTTTTGAAAACTAAATCAAGAGCAAAAAAACTGTGTCAAAAACTGTGTCAAAGCCAATTTTGTCAAATTTTGCTCCAAATGGATAAAAATTTGTCAGAGGGCTCTAATTTATCATTTTTAATCATTTTTTAACTCAAAACTGCCAAAAAATTGAAACTGCCAAAAAATTGAAAAAAACTGAAAAACTGTGTCAAAGCAATTTTTTTTGCTCCAAATGGATAAAAATTTGTCTTCATTTTTTAACTCAAAACTGCCAAAAAATTGAAACTGAAAAAAATTTTTTCCTAGTTTTGTTTTGAAAACTAAATCAAGAGCAAAAAAACTGTGTCAAAAACTGTGTCAAAGCCAATTTTGTCAAATTTTGCTCCAAATGGATAAAAATTTGTCAGAGGGCTCTAATTTATCATTTTTAATCATTTTTTAACTCAAAACTGCCAAAAAATTGAAACTGAAAAAATTTTTTTTCTTTGACATAGTTTTGTTTTGAAAACTAAATCAAGAGCAAAAAAACTGTGTCAAAAACTGTGTCAAAGCCAATTTTGTCAAATTTTGCTCCAAATGGATAAAAATTTGTCAGAGGGCTCTAATTTATCATTTTTTAACTCAAAACTGCCAAAAAATTGAAACTGAAAAAATTTTTTTTCTTTGACATAGTTTTGTTTTGAAAACTAAATCAAGAGCAAAAAAACTGTGTCAAAAACTGTGTCAAAGCCAATTTTGTCAAATTTTGCTCCAAATGGATAAAAATTTGTCAGAGGGCTCTAATTTATCATTTTTAATCATTTTTTAACTCAAAACTGCCAAAAAATTGAAACTGAAAAATTTTTTTTTTCTTTGACATAGTTTTGTTTTGAAAACTAAATCAAGAGCAAAAAAACTGTGTCAAAAACTGTGTCAAAGCCAATTTTGTCAAATTTTGCTCCAAATGGATAAAAATTTGTCAGAGGGCTCTAATTTATCATTTTTAATCATTTTTTAACTCAAAACTGCCAAAAAATTGAAACTGAAAAAAAAAACTGAAAGAAAACTTACTTTTCAAATCTCTTCCAACTTGATCGTCATCATAATGTCCCTTCCTCATCTGCTCCAGTTTCTTCCATTTTTGCGCGTATCTCAACACCATTTCATGCGCCTTCAAAAAATACTCTTGAAACGTCTTCATGGGATCATCAATCGAACTTTTCACATGATATCCATGCAAAAAATGCGCTTCTATGGTAACAACATCACAACTATGCCCTTTTGTGAGCTCCTGAAACATTTGCCTTGCCAGTGCCTCATTTTTGTGCTTCCAATTCAACTTCGCGTACTCCAAATTCATCATCGCCAACGAATTTCGATCGATTTCCGGCGCTGCTTTTCCCATCGTCGCAATATTTTTGAACGCAACGTTATCTTTTCCCGCCAAAATTGCATTTTCGATCACGGCAAACATGGTTTTCGGCAAAATCTGAGGCACCCAAGTCCTTTTCGCAACAACTCCCGTTTCTTTTAAAACGGCAACGCGTTGCGACAATTTCAAGTCTGTTAATTTGAACTCCGTTTGTGGCAACAAATCGTTTTTACTCCATTTGTGGATGAGTTCTTGGGCATCTGCTTTGTCGAAACGCACTGCGGTGACGTCGTCAATTTGTTGCAAAAGTTCAAGCAACGCGAAACAGCGATACAAGTTTTTGGGACATTCCGTGGCGGTTGTTTTGA